>NW_026735989.1:0-89199 GCF_949786415.1 Peromyscus eremicus
ATGGACCATGTTTCCTATAGGGCCAGAACAGAGAGCTTGCTCAGAACAAAAGAAATGTGCTTCCTACACACACGGCCATATCTAGTTCAATTCTACTTAGGAAACTGACAAGAACAGTAGATCCTCTTCAGTCCAATACACTGTACATGGTGGGAAACGACGCCAGTGCTATTTGCCCTGTGTATGACAATGGGCGCGCAATAGTGACTCTTCTTACCAGAAAACAACTCTTGCTCGTAGGACCAGAAACTGCATGTGACTCAACTCCATTTAGGACTGGGGAACAAACGGTAGCTCGCCTTACAAGAAACACACTCTGCTTTTGATAAAAGAGCACTCTTCTACTCTACTGTGTTTCCTATGGGGTCCGAAAAGTGAGCTTGCTCAGAACAAAAGAACTGTGCTTCCTACACACACGGGCCATATCTAGTTCAACTCTGCTTAGGAAACTGACAAGAACAGTAGCGTCTATCAGTCCAATACACTGTACTTGCTGGGACAGACGCGAGTGCTGTTTGGACTGTGTATGGAATTTGGAGAGCAATAGTTACTCTTCTTACCAGAAAACAACTCTTGCTCGTAGGACCGAAAACTGCATGTGACTCAACTCCATTTAGGCCTGCGAAACAAACGTGTACTCACCTTACAAGAAACACACTCTGCTTTTGATAAAAGAGCACTCTTCTACTCTACTGTGTTTCCTATGGGGTCCAAACAGTGAGCTTGCCTAGAACAAAAGAACTGTGCTTCCTACAAACACGGACCATATCTAGTTCAACTCTGCTGAGGAAACTGACAAGAACAGTAGCTCCTATTCAGTCAAATACACTGTACTTGCTTTGAACAGACGCGAGTGCTATTTGGACTGTGTATGGCATTTGGAGCACAATAGTGACTCTTCTTACCAGAAAACAACTCTTGCTCGTAGGACCAAAAACTGCATGTGACTCAACTCCATTTAGGACTGGGAAACAAACGCTAGCTCGCCTTACAAGAAACACACTCTCCTTTTGAGAAAAGAGCACTCTTCTACTCTACTGTGTTTCCGATAGGGCCAGAACAGTGAGCTTGCTCAGAACATAAGAACTGTGCTTCCCACACACACGGGCCATACCTAGTTCAACTCTCCTTAAGAAACTGTCAAGAACAGTAGCTCCTATTCAGTCTGATACACTGTAATTGCTGGGAACAGACACCAGTGCTTTTTGCACTGTGTATGGCAATGGGAGTGCAATAGTGACTTTCCTTACCAGAAAACAACTCTTGCTCATAGGACCAGAAACTGCATGTGATTCAACTCCATTTAGGACTGGGAAACAAACGCAAGCTCACCTTACAAGAAACACACTCTCCTTTTGAGAAAAGAGCACTCTTCTACTCTACTGTGTTTCCTATGGTGTCCGAACATTGAGCTTGCTCAGAACAAAAGACCTGTGCTTCCTACACACATGGCCATATCTAGTTCAATTCTGCTTAGGAACCTGACAAGAACAGTAGTTCCTCTTCATTCCAATACAGTGTACTTGCTGGGAAAAAACGAGAGTGCTATTTGCACTGTGTGTGGCAATTGGAGCGCAATAGTGACTCTTCTTACCGGAAAACAACTCTTGCTCTTAGTACCAAAAACTGCATGTGACTCAACTCCATTTATGACTGGGAAACAAAAGCGAGCTCGCCTTACAAGAAATACACTCTGCTTTAGAAAAAAGAGCACTCTTCTACTCTACTGTTTTTCCTATTGGGTCCAAAGAGTGAGCATGCTGAGAACAAAAAAACTGTGCTTCCTACACACACGGGCCATATCTAGTTAAACTCTCCTTAGGAAACTGACAAGAATAGTAGCTCCTCTTCAGTCCAATACACTGTACTTGCTGGGAACAGACAACAGTGCTATTTGTCCTGTGTATGGCAATGGCAGCGCAATAGTGACTCTTCTTACCAGAAAACAACTCTTCCTCTTAGGACCAAAAACTGCATGTGACTCAACTCCATTTAGGACTGGGAAACAAACGCTAGCTTGCCATACCAGAAACACACTCTGCTTTTGAGAAAAGAGCACTCTTCTACTCTACTGTGTTTCCTATGGGGTCCGAACAGTGAGCTTGCTCAGAACAAAAGAACTGTGCTTCCTACACACACGGGCCATATCTAGTTCAACTCTGCTTAGGAAACTGACAAGAACAGTCGATCCTCTTCAGTTTAATACACTGTACTTGCTGGGAACAGACGCGAGTGCCATTTGTACTGTGTATGGCAATGGGAGCGCAATAGTGATTCTTCTTACCAGAAAACATCTCTTGCTCATAGGACCAAAAACTGCATGTGACGCAACTCCATTTAGGACTGGGAAACAAACGATAGCTCCCCTTACAAGAAACACACTCTGCTTTTGAGAAAAGAGCACTCTTCTACTCTACTGTGTTTCCTATATGGATGGAACAGTGAGCTTGCTCAGAACAAAAGGACTGTGCTTCCTACACACACGGGCCATATCTAGTTCAACTCTGCTTAGAAAACTGACATGAACAGTAGCTCCTCTTCAGTCCAATTCACTGTACTTGATGGGAACAGTCACGAGTGCTATTTGTACTGTGTATGGCAATGGGAGCGCAATAGTGACTTTCCTTACCAGAAAACAACTCTTGCTCTTAGGACCGAAAACTGAATGTGATTCAACTCCATTTAGGACTGGGAAAAAAATGCTAACTTGCCTTACAAGAAACACACTCTGCTTTTGAGAAAAGAGCACTCTTCTACTCTACTGTGTTTCCTATAGGGCCAGAACAGTGAGCTTGCTCAGAACAAAAGGACTGTGCTTCCTACACACACGGGCCATATCTAGTTCAACTCTGCTTAGAAAACTGACATGAACAGTAGCTCCTCTTCAGTCCAATTCACTGTACTTGATGGGAACAGTCACGAGTGCTATTTGTACTGTGTATGGCAATGGGAGCGCAATAGTGACTTTCCTTACCAGAAAACAACTCTTGCTCTTAGGACCGAAAACTGAATGTGATTCAACTCCATTTAGGACTGGGAAAAAAATGCTAACTTGCCTTACAAGAAACACACTCTGCTTTTGAGAAAAGAGCACTCTTCTACTCTACTGTGTTTCCTATAGGTCCAGAACAGTGAGCTTGCTCAGAACAAAAGGACTGTGCTTCCTACACACACGGGCCATATCTCGTTCAACTTTGCTTAGGAAACTGACATGAACAGTAGCTCCTCTTCAGTCCAATACACTGTACTTTCTGGGAACAGACGTGAGTGCTATTTGCCCTGTGTATTACAATGAAAGCACAATAGTGACTCTTCTTACCAGAAAACAACTCTTGCTCGTAGGACCAGAAACTCCATGGGATTCAACTCCATTTAGGACTGGGAAACAAACGCTAGCTCGTCTTACTAGAAACACACTCTGATTTGAGAAAAGAGCACTCTTCTACTCTACTTTGTTTCCTATGGGGTCTGAAAAGTGAGCTTGCTCAGAACAAAAGAACTGTGCTTCCTACACACACGGGCCATATCTAGTTCAATTCTGCTTTAGGAAACTCACAAGAACAGTAGCTCCTCTTCAGTCCAATACTCTGTACTTGCTGGGAACAGACGCGAGTGCTATTTGTACTGTGTATGGTATGGGAGCGCATTAGTGACTCTTCTTACGAGAAAACAACTCTTGCTCGTAGGACCAGAAACTGCATGTGACTCAACTCCATTTAGAACTGCGAAACCATCGCGAGCTTGCCTTACAAGAAACACACTCTGCTTTTGAGAAAAGAGCACTTTTCTACTCTACTGTTTTTCTTATAGGGCCAGAACAGTGAGCTTGCTCAGAAAAAAAGAACTGGGATTCCTCCACACACGGGGCATATCTAGTTCAATTCTGCTTAGGATACTGACAAGAACAGTAGCTCCTCTTCAGTCCGATACACTGTACTTGCGGGGAACTGACGCCAGTGCTATTTGCACTGTGTATGGGAATAGGAGCACAATAGTGACTTTCCTTACCAGAAAACAACTCTTGCTCGTAGGACCAGAAACTGCATGTGACTCAACTCCATTTAGGACTGGGAAACAAATGCCAGCTCACCTTACAAGAAACACACTCTGCTTTTGAGAAAAGAGCACTCTTCTACTCTACTTTGTTTCCTATGGGGTCCGAACAGTGAGCTTGCTCAGAACAAAAGAACTGTGCTTCCTACACACACGGGCCATATCTAGTTCAACTCTGCTTAGGAAACTGACAAGAACAGTATCTCCTCTTCAGTCCATTACACTGTACTTGCTCGGACCAGACGCGAATGCTTTTTGCACTGTGTATGGCAATGGGAGAGCAATAGTGACTTTCCGTACCAGAAAACAACTCTTGCTTGTAGGACCGAAAACTGCATGTGATTCAACTCCATTTAGAACTGGGAAATAAACGCTAGCTCGCCTTACAAGAAACACACTCTGCTTTAGAGAAAAGAGCACTCTTCTACTCTACTGTGTTTCCTATGGGGTCCGAATAGTGACCTTGCTCAAAACAAAGGAACTGTGCTTCCTACACACACGGGCCATATCTAGTTCAATTTTGCTTAGGAAACTGACAAGAACGGTAGATCCTCTTCAGTCCAATACACTGTACATGCTGGGAACAGAGGAAAGTGCTGTTTGCCCTGTGTATGACAATGGGAGCCCAATAGTGACTCTTCTAACCAGAAAACAACTCTTTCTGTTAAGACCAGATACTGCATGTCATTCAACTCCATTTCTGACTGGGAAACAACCACTAGCTCGCCTTTCAAGAAACACACTCTGCTTTTGAGAAAAGAGCACTCTTCTACTCTACTGTTTTTTCTATGGGGTCTGAACAGTGAGCTTGCTCAGAACAAAAGAACTGTGCTTCATACACATACGGGCCATATCTAGTTCAACTCTGCTTAGGAAACTGACAAGTACAGTAGCTCGTCTTCAGTTCAATACACTGTACTTGCTGGGAACAGATGCGAATGCTATTTGCACTGTGTTTGGCTGGGAGCGCAATAGTGACTTTCCTTACCAGAAAACAACTCTTGCTTGTAGGACCAGAAACTGCATGTGACTCAACTCCATTTAAGACTCGGAAACAAACACTCTCTCGCCTTACAAGAAACACACTCTGCTTTTTAGAAAAGAGCACTCTTCTACTCGCCTGAGTTTCCTATGGGGTCCAAACAGTGAGCTTGCTCAGAACAAAAGAACTGTGCTTCCTACACACAAGGGCCATATCTAGTTCAACTCTGCTTAGAAAACTGACAAGACCTGTAGCTTCTCTTCAGTCCAATACACTATACTTGCTGGGAACAGACGCCAGTGCTATTTGAACTGTGTATGGCAATGGGAGCGCAAGAGTGACTCTTCTTACCAGAAAACATCTCTTGCTCGTAGGACCAAAAACTGCATGTGGCTCAACTCCATTTAGAACTGGGAAACAAATGCTAGCTCGCCTTACAGGAAACACACTCTGCTTTTGAGAAAAGAGCACTCTTCTACTCTACCGTTTTTCCTATAGGGCCAGAACAGTGAGCTTGCTCAGAACAAAAGAACTGTGCTTCCTACACACGGGCCATATCTAGTTCAATTCTGCTTAGGAAACTGACAAGAACAGTAGATCTTCTTCAGTCCAATACACTGTACATGCTGGGAACAGACGCCAGTGCTATTTGCCCTGTCTATGACAATGGGATCGCAATAGTGACTCTTCTTACCAGAAAACAACTCTTGCTCTTAAGACCAGATACTGCATGTGATTCAACTCCATCTAGCACTGGGAGACAAACGCTAGCTCGCCTTACAAGAAACACACTCTGCTTTTGAGAAAAAAGCACTCTTCTACTCTACTGTGTTTCCTATGGGGTCCGAACAGTGAGCTTGCTCAGAATAAAAGAACTGTGCTTCCTACACACATGGGCCATATCTTGTTCAACTCTGCTTAGGAAACTGACAAGATCAGTAGCTCCTCTTCAGTCCGATACACTGTACTTGCTGGGAACAGACGCCAGTGCTATTTGCACTGTGTATGGGAATGGGAGCGCAATAGTGACTTTCCTTACCAGAAAACAACTCTTGCTCGTAGGACAAGAAACTGCATGTGATTCAACTCCATTTAGGACTGGGAAACAAATGCTAGCTCGCCTTACAAGAAACACACTCTGCTTTTGAGAAAAGAGCACTCTTCTACTCTACTGTGTTTCCTATGGGGTCCGAAGAGTGAGCTTGCTTAGAACAAAAGAACTGTGCTTCCTACACACACGGGCCATATCTAGTTCAACTCTGCTTAGGTAACTGACAAGAACAGTAGCGCCTCTTCAGTCCATTACACTGTACTTGCTCGGACCAGAAGCGAATGCTATTTGCACTGTGTATGGCAATGGGAAAGCAATAGTGACTTTTCTTACCAGAAAACAACTCTTGCTCGTAGGACCGAAAACTGCACGTGATTCAACTCCCTTTAGAACTGGGAAATAAACGCTAGCTCACCTTACAAGAAACACACTCTGCTTTTGAGAAAAGAGCACTCTTCTACTCTACTGTGTTTCCTATAGGGCCAGAACAGTGAGCTTGCTCAGAAGAAAAGAACTGTGCATCCTATACACACGGCCATATCTAGTTCAATTCTGCTTAGGAAACTGACAAGAACAGAAGATCCTCTTCAATCCAATACACTGTACATGCTGAGAACCGACGCCAGGTCTATTTGCCCTGTGTATGACAATGGGAGCGCAATAGTGAGTCTTCTTACCAAAAAACAACTCTTGCTCGTAGGACCAGAAACTGCATGTGACTCAACTCCATTTAGAACTGGGAAACAAACGGTAGCTCGCCTTACAAGAAACACACTCTGCTTTTGAGAAAAGAGCACTCCTCTACTCTACTGTGTTTCCTATGGGGTCCGAACAGTGACCTTGCTCAGAACAAAGGAACTGTGCTTCCTACACACACAGGCCATATCTAGTTCAACTCTGCTTAGGAAACTGACAAGAACAGTAGCTCCTCTTCAGTCCAATACACTGTACTTGCTGGGAACAGACGCGAGTGCTATTTGCACTGTGTATGGCAATGGGATGGCAATAGTGACTTTCCTTACCAAAAAAAAAAACTCTTGCTCATAGGACCAAAAACTGAACGTGATTCAACTCCATTTAGGACTGGGAAACAAATGCTAGCTTGCCTTACAAGAAACACTCTCTGCTTTTGAGAAAAGAGCACTCTTCTACTGTACCATGTTTCCTATAGGGCCAGAACAGAGAGCTTGCTCAGAACAAAAGAAATGTGCTTCCTACACACACGGCCATATCTAGTTCAATTCTACTTAGGAAACTGACAAGAACAGTAGATCCTCTTCAGTCCAATACACTGTACATGGTGGGAAACGACGCCAGTGCTATTTGCCCTGTGTATGACAATGGGCGCGCAATAGTGACTCTTCTTACCAGAAAACAACTCTTGCTCGTAGGACCAGAAACTGCATGTGACTCAACTCCATTTAGGACTGGGGAACAAACGGTAGCTCGCCTTACAAGAAACACACTCTGCTTTTGATAAAAGAGCACTCTTCTACTCTACTGTGTTTCCTATGGGGTCCGAAAAGTGAGCTTGCTCAGAACAAAAGAACTGTGCTTCCTACACACACGGGCCATATCTAGTTCAACTCTGCTTAGGAAACTGACAAGAACAGTAGCGTCTATTCAGTCCAATACACTGTACTTGCTGGGACAGACGCGAGTGCTGTTTGGACTGTGTATGGAATTTGGAGAGCAATAGTTACTCTTCTTACCAGAAAACAACTCTTGCTCGTAGGACCGAAAACTGCATGTGACTCAACTCCATTTAGGCCTGCGAAACAAACGTTTACTCACCTTACAAGAAACACACTCTGCTTTTGATAAAAGAGCACTCTTCTACTCTACTGTGTTTCCTATGGGGTCCAAACAGTGAGCTTGCCTAGAACAAAAGAACTGTGCTTCCTACAAACACGGACCATATCTAGTTCAACTCTGCTGAGGAAACTGACAAGAACAGTAGCTCCTATTCAGTCCAATACACTGTACTTGCTTTGAACAGACGCGAGTGCTATTTGGACTGTGTATGGCATTTGGAGCACAATAGTGACTCTTCTTACCAGAAAACAACTCTTGCTCGTAGGACCAAAAACTGCATGTGACTCAACTCCATTTAGGACTGGGAAACAAACGCTAGCTCGCCTTACAAGAAACACACTCTCCTTTTGAGAAAAGAGCACTCTTCTACTCTACTGTGTTTCCGATAGGGCCAGAACAGTGAGCTTGCTCAGAACATAAGAACTGTGCTTCCCACACACACGGGCCATACCTAGTTCAACTCTCCTTAAGAAACTGTCAAGAACAGTAGCTCCTATTCAGTCTGATACACTGTAATTGCTGGGAACAGACACCAGTGCTTTTTGCACTGTGTATGGCAATGGGAGTGCAATAGTGACTTTCCTTACCAGAAAACAACTCTTGCTCATAGGACCAGAAACTGCATGTGATTCAACTCCATTTAGGACTGGGAAACAAACGCAAGCTCGCCTTACAAGAAACACACTCTCCTTTTGAGAAAAGAGCACTCTTCTACTCTACTGTGTTTCCTATGGTGTCCGAACATTGAGCTTGCTCAGAACAAAAGACCTGTGCTTCCTACACACATGGCCATATCTAGTTCAATTCTGCTTAGGAACCTGACAAGAACAGTAGTTCCTCTTCATTCCAATACAGTGTACTTGCTGGGAAAAAACGAGAGTGCTATTTGCACTGTGTGTGGCAATTGGAGCGCAATAGTGACTCTTCTTACCGGAAAACAACTCTTGCTCTTAGTACCAAAAACTGCATGTGACTCAACTCCATTTATGACTGGGAAACAAAAGCGAGCTCGCCTTACAAGAAATACACTCTGCTTTAGAAAAAAGAGCACTCTTCTACTCTACTGTTTTTCCTATTGGGTCCAAAGAGTGAGCTTGCTGAGAAAAAAAAAAACTGTGCTTCCTACACACACGGGCCATATCTAGTTCAACTCTCCTTAGGAAACTGACAAGAATAGTAGCTCCTCTTCAGTCCAATACACTGTACTTGCTGGGAACAGACAACAGTGCTATTTGTCCTGTGTATGGCAATGGCAGCGCAATAGTGACTCTTCTTACAGAAAACAACTCTTCCTCTTAGGACCAGAAACTGCATGGGATTCAACTCCATTTAGGACTGGGAAAAAAAGGGTAGCTCGCCTTCCAAGAAACACACTCTGCTTTTGAGAAAAGAACGCTCTTCTACTCTACTGTGTTTCCTATGGGGTCCGAACAGTGAGCTTGCTCAGAACAAAGAACTGTGCTTCCTACACACACTGGCCATATATAGTTCAACTCTGCTTAAAAAACTGACAAGAACAGTAGCTCCTCTTCAGTCCAATACACTGTACTTGCTGGGTACAATCGGGTGTGCTATTGGCACTGTGTATGGCAATGGGAGCACAATGGTGACTCTTCTTAAAAGAAAACAACTCTTGCTCTTAGGACCAGAAACTGCATGTGATTCAACTCCATTTAGGACTAGGAAAGAAACGCTAGCTCGCCTTACAAGAAACACACTCTGCTTTTGAGAAAAGAGCACTCTTCTACTCTACTGTATTTCCTATGGGGTCCGAACAGTGAGCTTGCTCAGAACACAAAAACTGTGCTTCCTACACACACCGCCATACCTAGTTCAATTCTTCCTAGGAACGTGACAAGAACAGTAGATCCTCTTCAGTCCAATAAACTGTACTAGCTGGGAACAGACGCCAGTGCTATTTGTCCTGTGTATGGCAATGGGAGCGCAATAGTGACTCTTCTAACCAGAAAACAACTCTTGCTCTTAGGACCAGAAACTGCATGGGATTCAACTCCATTTAGGACTGGGAAACAAACGCTAGCTAGCCTTACAAGAAACACACTCTGCTTTTGACAAAAGAGCACTCTTCTACTCTACTGTGTTTCCTATGGGGTCCAAACAGTGAGCTTGCTCAGATCAAAAGAACTGTGCTTCCTATACACACGGATCATATCTAGTTCAACTCTGCTTAGGAACCTGACAGAACAGTAGCTCCTCTTCATTCCAATACACTGTACTTGCTGGGAACAGACGCGAGTGCTATTTGCCCTGTGTATTGCAATTGGAGCACAATAGTGACTCTTCTTACCAGAAAACAACTCTTGCTCCTAGTATCAAAAACTGCATGTGACTCAACTCCATTTAGGACTGGGAAACAAACGCGAGCTCGCCTTACAAGAAATACACTCTGCTTTAGAAAAAAGAGCACTCTTCTACTTTACTGTTTTTCCTATGGGGTCTAAAGAGTGAGCTAGCTCAGAACAAAAAAACTGTGCTTCCTACAAAAAAGGGCCATATCTAGTTCAATTCTGCTTAGGAACCTTACAAGAACAGTAGATCCTCTTCAGTCCAATACACTGTACTTGCTGGGAACAGACAACAGTGCTATTTGTCCTGTGTATGGCAATGGCAGCGCAATCGTGACTCTTCTTACCAGAAAACAACTCTTCCTCTTAGGACCAGAAACTGCATGGGATTCAACTCCATTTAGGACTGGGAAACAAAGGGTAGCTCGCCTTACAAGAAACACACTCTGCTTTTTAGAAAAGAACGCTCTTCTAATCTACTGTGTTTCCTATGGGGTCCGAACAGTGAGCTTGCTCAGAACAAAAGAACTGTGCTTCCTACACACACGGGCCATATCTAGTTCAACTCTGCTTAAAAAACTGACAAGAACAGTAGCTCCTCTTCAGTCCAATACACTGTACATGAAGGGAACAAACGCGAGTGCTCTTTGAACTGTGTATGGCATTAGGAGCGCAATAATGACTCTTCTTACCAGAAAACAACTCTTGCTCGTAGGACCAGAAACTGCATGGGATTCAACTCCATTTAGGACTGGGAAACAAACGCTAGCTCGCCTTATAAGAAACATACTCTGCTTTTGAGAAAAGAGCACTCTTCTATTCTACTGTGTTTCCTATTGCGCCAAAACAGTGAGCTTGCTCAGAAAAAAAGAACTGTGCTTCCTACATACACGGGCTATCTAGTTCAACTCTGCTTAGGAAACTGACAAGAACAGTAGCGCCTCTTCAGTCCAATACACTGTATTTGCAGGGAACAGACACCAGTGCTATTTGCCCTGTGTATGACAGTGGGAGCACAATAGTGACTCTTCTAACCAGAAAACAATTCTTGCTCGTAGGACCAGAAACTGCATGTGATTCAACTCCCATTTAGGACTGGGAAACAAACGCTAGCTCGCCTTACAAGAAACACACTCTGCTTTTGAGAAACGATCACTCTTCTACTCTACTGTGTTTCCTATAGGGCCAGAACAGTGAGCATGCTCAGAACAAAAGAACTGTGCTTCCTAAACACACGGCCATATCTAGTTCAATTCTGCTTAGGAAACTGACAAGAACAGTAGATCCTTTTCAGTCCAATACAGTGTACATGCTGGGAACAGACGCCAGTGCTATTTGCCCTGTGTATGACAATGGGAGGGCAATAGTGACTCTTCTTACCAGAAATCAACTCTTGCTCGTTGCACTAGAAACTGCATGTGATTCAAATCCATTTAGGAGTTGGAAACAAACGCTAGCTCACCTTCCAAGAAACACACTCTGCTTTTGAGAAAAGAGCACTCTTCTACTCTACGGTGTTTCCTATTGTGTCCGAACAGTGAGCTTGCTCAGAAGAAAAGAACTGTGCTTCCTACACACACGGCTATAGCTAGCTCAATTCTGCTTAGGAAACTGACAAGAACAGTAGATCCTCTTCAGTCCAATACACTGTACATGATGGGAACAGACGCCAGTGCTATTTGCCCTGTGTATGACAATGGGAGCACAATAGTGACTCTTGATACCAGAAAACAACTCTTGCTCGTAGGACCAGAAACTGCATGGGATTCAACTCCATTTAAGACTGGGAAACAAACGCGAGCTCGCCTTACAAGAAATACACTCTGCTTTAGAAAAAAGAGCACTTTTCTACTCTACTGTGTTTCCTATGGGTTCCAAAGGGTGAGCTTGCTCAGAACAAAAAAACTGTGCATCCTAGAAACACGGCCATATCTAGTTCAATTCTGCTTAGGAACCTGACAAGAACAGTAGATCCTCTTCAGTCCAATACACTGTACTTGCTGGGAAAGGACAACAGTGCTATTTATCCTGTGTATGGCAATGGCATCGCAATAGTGACTCTTCTTACCAGAAAACAACTCTTCCTCTTAGGACCAGAAACTGCATGGGATTCAACTCCATTTAGGACTAGGAAACAAACGCTAGCGTGCCTTACAAGAAACACACTCTGCTTTTGAGAAAAGAGCACTCTTCTACTCTACTGTATTTCCTATGGTGTCCGAACAGTGAGCTTGCTCAGAACACAAAAACTGGGCTTCCTACACACACCGCCATACCTAGTTCAATTCTTCTTAGGAACCTGACAAGAACAGTAGATCCTCTTCAGTCCAATAAACTGTACTTGCTGGGAACAGACGCCAGTGCTATTTGTCCTGTGTATGGCAATGGCAGCGCAATAGTGACTCTTCTTACCAGAAAACAACTCTTGCTCTTAGGACCAGAAACTGCATGTGATTCAACTCCATTTAGGACTAGGAAACAAATGCTAGCTCGCCTTACAAGAAACACACTCTGCTTTTGAGAAAAGAGCATTCTTCTACTCTACTGTGTTTCCTATGGGGTCCGAACAGTGAGCTTGCTCAGAACAAAAAACTGTGCTTCCTACACACACGGACCATATCTAGTTCAACTCTGCTTAGGAAACTGACAAGAACAGTAGCTCCTATTCAGTCCAATACACTGTACTTGCTGGGAAAGACACGAGTGCTGTTTGGACTGTGTGGAATTTGGAGCGCAATAGTGACTCTTCTTACCAGAAAACAACTCTTGTTCGTAGGACCGAAAATTGCATGTGACTCAACTCCATTTAGGCCTGCGAAACAAACGTGAACTCACCTTACAAGAAACACACTCTGCTTTAGAGAAAAGGGCACTCTTCTACTCTACTGTTTTTCCTATAGGGCCAGAACAGTGCTCTTGCTCAGAACATAAGAACTGTGCTTCCTACACACACGGGCCATATCTACTTCAACTCTCCTTAGGAAACTGACAAGAACAGTAGCTCCTCTTCAGTTCGATCCACTGTACTTGCTGGAAACAGAAGCCAGTGCTTTTTGCACTATGAATGGCAATGGGAGCACAATAGTGACTTTCCTTACCAGAAAACAACTCTTGCTCGTAGGACCAGAAACTGCATGTTATTCAACTCCATTTAGGACTGGGAAACAAACGCTATCTCGCCTTACAAGAAACACACTCTGCTTTTGAGAAAAGAGCACCCTTCTACTCTACTGTGTTTCCTAATGGGTCCGAACAGTGAGCTTGCTCAGAACAAAAGATCTGTGCTTCCACACACATGGCCATATCTAGTTCAATTCTGCTTAGGAACCTGACAGGAACAGTAGATTTTCTTCAGTCCAATACACTGTACTCGCTGGGAGTTGACGCCAGTGCTATTTGCACTGTGTATGGCAATTCGAGCGCAATAATGACTCTTCTTACCAGAAAACAACTCTTGCTCCTAGTACCAAAAACTGCATGTGACTCAACTCCATTTAGGACTGGGAAACAAACGCGAGCTCGCCTTACAAGAAACACACTCTGCTTTTGAGAAAAGAGCACTCTTTTACTCTACTGTGTTTCCTATGGAGTCCAAACAGTGAGCTTGCTCAGAACAAAAGAACTGTGCTTCCTACACACACGGCCATATATAGTTCAATTCTGCTTAGTAAACAGACAAGAACAGTAGATCCTCTTCAGTCCAATACACTGTACTTGCTGGGAACAGACGCGAGTGCTATTTGCCCTGTGTATGACAATGGGAACACAATAGTGACTCTTCTTACCAGAAAACAACTCTTACTCATAGGACCAGAAAGTGCATGTGATTCAACTCCATTTAAAACTGGGAAACAAAAGCTAGCTCGCCTTACAAGAAACACACACTGCTTTTGATAAAAGAGCACTCTTCTACTCTACTGTGTTTCCTATGTGGTCCAAACAGTGAGCTTGCCTAGAACAAAAAAACTGTGCTTCCTACAAACACGGACCATATCTAGTTCAACTCTGCTGAGGAAACTGACAAGAACAGTAGCTCCTATTCAGTCCAATACACTGTACTTGCTTTGAACAGACGCGAGTGCTATTTGGACTGTGTATGGCATTTGGAGCACAATAGTGACTCTTCTTACCAGAAAACAACTCTTGCTCGTAGGACCAAAAACTGCATGTGACTCAACTCCATGTAGGACTGGGAAACAAACGCTAGCTCGCCTTACAAGAAACACACTCTCCTTTTGAGAAAAGAGCACTCTTCTACTCTACTGTGTTTCCTATAGGGCCAGAACAGTGAGCTTGCTCAGAACATAAGAACTGTGCTTCCTACACACACGGGCCATACCTAGTTCAACTCTCCTTAAGAAACTGTCAAGAACAGTAGCTCCTATTCAGTCTGATACACTGTAATTGCTGGGAACAGACACCAGTGCTTTTTGCACTGTGTATGGCAATGGGAGTGCAATAGTGACTTTCCTTACCAGAAAACAACTCTTGCTCATAGGACCAGAAACTGCATGTGATTCAACTCCATTTAGGACTGGGAAACAAATGCTAGCTCGCCTTACAAGAAACACACTCTCCTTTTGAGAAAAGAGCACTCTTCTACTCTACTGTGTTTCCTATGGTGTCCGAACATTGAGCTTGCTCAGAACAAAAGACCTGTGCTTCCTACACACATGGCCATATCTAGTTCAATTCTGCTTAGGAACCTGACAAGAACAGTAGTTCCTCTTCATTCCAATACAGTGTACTTGCTGGGAAAAAACGAGAGTGCTATTTGCACTGTGTGTGGCAATTGGAGCGCAATAGTGACTCTTCTTACCGGAAAACAACTCTTGCTCCTAGTACCAAAAACTGCATGTGACTCAACTCCATTTACGACTGGGAAACAAACGCGAGCTCGCCTTACTAGAAATACACTCTGCTTTAGAAAAAAGAGCACTCTTCTACTCTACTGTTTTTCCTATGGGGTCCAAAGAGTGAGCTTGCTCAGAACAAAAAAAACTGTGCTTCCTACACACACGGGCCATATCCAGTTCAACTCTCCTTAGGAAACTGACAAGAACAGTAGCTCCTCTTCAGTCCAATACACTGTACTTGCTGGGAACAGACAACAGTGCTATTTGTCCTGTGTATGGCAATGGCAGCGCAATCGTGACTCTTCTTACCAGAAAACAACTCTTGCTCTTAGGACCAGAAACTGCATGTGATTCAACTCCATTTAGGACTAGGAAACAAACGCTATCTCGCCTTACAAGAAACACACTCTGCTTTTGAGAAAAGAGCACTCTTCAACTCTACTGTATTTCCTATGGGGTCCGAACAGTGAGCTTGCTCAGAACACAAAAACTGTGCTTCCTACACACACCGCCATACCTAGTTCAATTCTTCCTAGGAACCTGACAAGAACAGTAGATCCTCTTCAGTCCAATAAACTGTACTTGCTGGGAACAGACGCCAGTGCTATTTGTCCTGTGTATGGCAATGGCAGCGCAATAGTGACTCTTCTTACCAAAAAACAACTCTTGCTCTTAGGACCAGAAACTGCATGGGATTCAACTCCATTTAGGACTGGGAAACAAATGCTAACTAGCCTTACAAGAAACACACTCTGCTTTTGAGAAAAGAGCATTCTTCTACTCTACTGTGTTTCCTATGGGGTCCGAACAGTGAGCTTGCTCAGAACAAAAAACTGTGCTTCCTACACACACGGACCATATCTAGTTCAACTCTGCTTAGGAAACTGACAAGAACAGTAGCTCCTATTCAGTCCAATACACTGTACTTGCTGGGAAAGACGCGAGTGCTGTTTGGACTGTGTATGGAATTTGGAGCGCAATAGTGACTCTTCTTACCAGAAAACAACTCTTGTTCGTAGGACCGAAAATTGCATGTGACTCAACTCCATTTAGGCCTGCGAAACAAATGTGAACTCACCTTACAAGAAACACACTCTGCTTTAGAGAAAAGGGCACTCTTCTACTCTACTGTTTTTCCTATAGGGCCAGAACAGTGCTCTTGCTCAGAACATAAGAACTGTGCTTCCTACACACATGGGCCATATCTTCTTCAACTCTCCTTAGGAAACTGACAAGAACAGTAGCTCCTCTTCAGTTCGATACACTGTACTTGCTGGAAACAGAAGCCAGTGCTTTTTGCACTATGAATGGCAATGGGAGCACAATAGTGACTTTCCTTACCAGAAAACAACTCTTGCTCGTAGGACCAGAAACTGCATGTTATTCAACTCCATTTAGGACTGGGAAACAAACGCTAGCTCGCCTTACAAGAAACACACTCTGCTTTTGAGAAAAGAGCACCCTTCTACTCTACTGTGTTTCCTAATGGGTCCGAACAGTGAGCTTGCTCAGAACAAAAGATCTGTGCTTCCACACACATGGCCATATCTAGTTCATTTCTGCTTAGGAACCTGACAGGAACAGTAGATTTTCTTCAGTGCAATACACTGTACTTGCTGGGAGTTGACGCCAGTGCTATTTGCACTGTGTATGGCAATTCGAGCGCAATATTGACTCTTCTTACCAGAAAACAACTCTTGCTCCTAGTACCAAAAACTGCATGTGACTCAACTCCATTTAGGACTGGGAAACAACGCGAGCTCGCCTTACAAGAAACACACTCTGCTTTTGAGAAAAGAGCACTCTTTTACTCTACTGTGTTTCCTATGGAGTCCAAACAGTGAGCTTGCTGAGAACAAAAGAACTGTGCTTCCTACACACACGGCCATATATAGTTCAATTCTGCTTAGTAAACAGACAAGAACAGTAGATCCTCTTCAGTCCAATACACTGTACTATCTGGGAACAGACGCGAGTGCTATTTGCCCTGTGTATGACAGTGGGAACACAATAGTGACTCTTCTTACCAGAAAACAACTCTTACTCATAGGACCAGAAAGTGCATGTGATTCAACTCCATTTAAAATTGGGAAACAAAAGCTAGCTCGCCTTACAAGAAACACACTCTGCTTTTGATAAAAGAGCACTCTTCTACTCTACTGTGTTTCCTATGTGGTCCAAACAGTGAGCTTGCCTAGAACAAAAGAACTGTGCTTCCTACAAACACGGACCATATCTAGTTCAACTCTGCTGAGGAAACTGACAAGAACAGTAGCTCCTATTCAGTCCAATACACTGTACTTGCTTTGAACAGACGCGAGTGCTATTTGGACTGTGTATGGCATTTGGAGCACAATAGTGACTCTTCTTACCAGAAAACAACTCTTGCTCATAGGACCAAAAACTGCATGTGACTCAACTCCATGTAGGACTGAGAAACAAACGCTAGCTCGCCTTACAAGAAACACACTCTCCTTTTGAGAAAAGAGCACTCTTCTACTCTACTGTGTTTCCTATAGGGCCAGAACAGTGAGCTTGCTCAGAACATAAGAACTGTGCTTCCTACACACACGGGCCATACCTAGTTCGACTCTCCTTAAGAAACTGTCAAGAACAGTAGCTCCTATTCAGTCTGATACACTGTAATTGCTGGGAACAGACACCAGTGCTTTTTGCACTGTGTATGGCAAAGGGAGTGCAATAGTGACTTTCCTTACCAGAAAACAACTCTTGCTCATAGGACCAGAAACTGCATGTGATTCAACTCCATTTAGGACTGGGAAACAAACGCTAGCTCGCCTTACAAGAAACACACTCTCCTTTTGAGAAAAGAGCACTCTTCTACTCTACTGTGTTTCCTATGGTGTCCGAACATTGAGCTTGCTCAGAACAAAAGACCTGTGCTTCCTACACACATGGCCATATCTAGTTCAATTCTGCTTAGGAACCTGACAAGAACAGTAGTTCCTCTTTATTCCAATACAGTGTACTTGCTGGGAAAAAACGAGAGTGCTATTTGCACTGTGTGTGGCAATTGGAGCGCAATAGTGACTCTTCTTACCGGAAAACAACTCTTGCTCCTAGTACCAAAAACTGCATGTGACTCAACTCCATTTATGACTGGGAAACAAACGCGAGCTCGCCTTACAAGAAATACACTCTGCTTTAGAAAAAAGAGCACTCTTCTACTCTACTGTTTTTCCTATGGGTTCCAAAGAGTGAGCTTGCTGAGAACAAAAAAACTGTGCTTCCTACACACACGGGCCATATCTAGTTCAACTCTACTTAGGAAACTGACAAGAACAGTAGCTCCTCTTCAGTCCAATACACTGTACTTGCTGGGAACAGACAACAGTGCTATTTGTCCTGTGTATGGCAATGGCAGCGCAATAGTGACTCTTCTTTCCAGAAAACAACTCTTGCTCTTAGGACCAGAAACTGCATGTGATTCAACTCCATTTAGGACTAGGAAACAAACGCTATCTCGCCTTACATGAAACACACTCTGCTTTTGAGAAAAGAGCACTCTTCAACTCTACTGTATTTCCTATGGGGTCCGAACAGTGAGCTTGCTCAGAACACAAAAACTGTGCTTCCTACACACACCGCCATACCTAGTTCAATTCTTCCTAGGAACCTGACAAGAACAGTAGATCCTCTTCAGTCCAATAAACTGTACTTGCTGGGAACAGACGCCAGTGCTATTTGTCCTGTGTATGGCAATGGCAGCGCAATAGTGACTCTTCTTACCAGAAAACAACTCTTGCTCTTAGGACCAGAAACTGCATGGGATTCAACTCCATTTAGGACTGGGAAACAAACGCTAACTAGCCTTACAAGAAACACACTCTGCTTTTGAGAAAAGAGCACTCTTCTACTCTACTGTGTTTCCTATGGGGTCCAAACAGTGAGCTTGCTCAGAACAAAAGAACTGTGCTTCCTATACACACGGATTATATCTAGTTCAACTCTGCTTAGGAACCTGACAAGAACAGTAGCTCCTCTTCAGTCCAAACACTGTCCTTGCTGGGAACAGACGCGAGTGCTATTTGCACTGTGTATGGCAATGGGTGCACAATAGTGACTCTTCTTACCAGAAAACAACTCTTGCTCATAGGAGCAGAAACTGCAAGTGATTCAACTCCATTTAGGACTAGGAAACAAACGCTAGCTCGCCTTACAAGAAACACACTCTGCTTTTGAGAAAAGAGCACTATTCTACTCTACTGTGTTTCCTAAGGGGTCCAAACAGTGAGCTTGCTCAGAACAAAAAAACTGGGCTTCCTACACACACCGCCATACCTAGTTCAACTCTGCTTGGAAACTGACAAGAACAGTAGCTCCTATTCAGTCCAATACACTGTACTTGCTGGGAACAGACGCGAGTACCATTTGTAATGTGTATGGCAATGGGAGCGCAATAGTGACTTTCATTACCAGAAAACAACTCTTGCTCGTAGGACCAGAAACTGCATGTGATTCAACTCCATTTAGAACTGGGATACAAATGCTAGCTCGCCTTAATGAAACACACACTGCTTTTGAGAAAAGAGCACTCTTCTACTCTACTGTTTTTCCTATGGTGTCCGAACAGTGAGCTTGCTCAGAACGAAAGAACTGTGCTTCCTACACACACGGGCCATATATAGTTCAACTCTGCTTAGGAAACTGACAAGAACAGTAGCTCTTCTTCAGTCCAATACACTGTACTTGCTGGGAACAGACGGGAGTGCTATTTTCACTGTGTATGGCAATGGGAGCGCAATAGTGACTATTCTTACCAGAAAACAACTCTTGCTCGTAGGTCCAGAAATGCATGTGATTCAACTCCATTTAGGACTGGGAAAAAAACGCTAGCTCGCCTTACAAGAAACACACTCTGCTTTTGAGAAAAGAGCACTATTCTACTGTACTGTGTTTCGTAAGAGGTCCAAACAGTGAGCTTGCTCATAACAAAAAACTGTGCTTCCTACACACACGGACCATATCTAGTTCAACTCTGCTTAGGAACCTGACAAGAACAGTAGCTCCTCTTCAGTCCAATACACTGTACTTGCTGGAACAGACGGGAGTGCTATTTGTCCTGTGTATGGCAAAGGCAGCGCAATAGTGACTATTGTTACCATAAACCATCTCTTGCTCGTAGGACCAGAAACTGCATGTGATTCAACTCCATTTAGGACTGGGAAACAAATGCTAGCTCGCCTTACA
This sequence comes from Peromyscus eremicus, assembly GCF_949786415.1. Classification (NCBI taxonomy): domain Eukaryota; kingdom Metazoa; phylum Chordata; class Mammalia; order Rodentia; family Cricetidae; genus Peromyscus; species Peromyscus eremicus. Next base: position 20,275 of record NW_026735989.1, read on the forward strand.
TGAAACACACTCTGCTTTTGAGAAAAGAGCACTCTTCTACTCTACTGTGTTTCCTACGGTGTTCGAACAGTGAGCTTGCTCAGAACAAAAGAACTGTGCTTCCTACACACATGGGCCATATCTAGTTCTTCTCAGCTTAGGATTCTGACAAGAACAGTAGCTCCTATTCTGACCAATACACTGTACTTGCTGGGAACAGACGCGAGTGCTATTTGCACTGTGTATGGCAATTGGAGCACAATAGTGACTCGTCTTACCAGAAAACAACTCTTGCTCGTGTAAAAAAAAATGCATGTGACTCAAATCCATTTAGGACTGGGAAACAAACTCTAGCTCGCCTTACAAGAAACACACTCTGCTTTTTAGAAAAGAGCACTCTTCTACTCCACTGTGTTTCCTATAGGGCCAGAACAGTGAGCTTGCTCAGAACAAAAGAACTGTGCCTCCTACACGCACGGGCCATATCTAGTTCAACTGTTCTTAATAAACTGAGAAGAACAGTAGCTCCTCTTCAGTCCAATACACTGTACTTGCTGGGAACAGACGGGAGTGCTATTTGTACTGTGTATTGCAATGGGAGCACAATAGTGACTTCCTTACCAGAAAACAACTGTTGATCATAGGACCAGAAACTGCATGTGATTCAACTCCCAGCTCGCCTTACAAGAAACACACTCTGCTTTTGAGAAAAGAGCACTCTTCTACTCTACTGTGTTTCCTATGGGGTCTGAACAGTGCGCTTGCTCAGAACAAAAAACTGTGCTTCCTACACACACGACCATATCTACTTCAACTCAGCTTATTAACCTGACAAGAACAGTAGATCTTCTTCAGTCCAATACACTGTACTTGCTGGGAACAGACGGGAGTGCTATTTGTCCTGTGTATGGCAATGGCATCGCAATAGTGACTCTTCTTACCAGAAAACAACTCTTGCTCGTAGGACCAGAAACTGCATGGGATTCAACTGCATTTAGGACTGGGAAACAAATGCTAGCTTGCCTTACATGAAACACACTCTGCTTTTGAGAAAAGAGCACTCTTCTACTCTACTGTGTTTCTTATGGTGTTCGAACAGTGAGCTTGCTCAGAACAAAAGAACTGTGCTTCCTACACACATGGGCCATATCTAGTTCAACTCTGCTTAGGATACTGACAAGAACAGTAGCTCCTATTCAGTCCAATACACTGTACTTGCTGGGAACAGACGCGAGTGCTATTTGCACTGTGTATGGCAATTCGAGCACAATAGTGACTCGTCTTACCAGAAAACAACTCTTGCTCGTGTAAAAAAAACTGCATGTGACTCAAATCCATTTAGGACTGGGAAACAAACTCTAGCTCGCCTTACAAGAAACACACTCTGCTTTTGAGAAAAGAGCACTATTCTACTCTACTTTGTTTCCTATGGGGTCCGAACAGTGAGCTTGCTCAGAACAAAAAAACTGTTCTTCCTACACACACGGACCATATCTTGTTCAACTCTGCTTAGGAAACTGACAAGAACTGTAGCTCCTATTCAGTCCAATACACTGTACTTGCTGGGAACAGACGCCAGTGCTATTTGCAGTGTGTATGGCAATGGGAGCGCAATAGTGACTCTTCTTACCAGAAAACAACTCTTGCACATTGGACCAAAAACTGCATGTGACTCAACTCCATTTAGGACTGGGAAACAAACGCGAGCTCGCCTTACAAGAAACACACTCTGCTTTAGAGAAAAGAGCACTCTTCTACTCTACTGTGTTTCCTGTAGGGCCAGAACAGTTAGATTGCTGAACATAAGAACTGTGCTTCCTACACACACGCGCCATATCTAGTTCAACTCTGCTTAGGAAACTGACAAGAACATTAGATCCTCTTTATTCCGATACAGTGTACTTGCTGGGAACAGAAGCAAGTTCAATTTGCACTGTGTTTGTCAATGGAAGCTCAATAGTGACTTTCCTTACCAGAAAACAACTCTTGCTCGTAGGACCAGAAACTGCATGTGATTCCACTCCATTTAGTACTGGGAAACAAATGCTAGCTCGCCTTACAAGAAACACACTCAGCTTTAGAGAAAAGAGCACTCTTCTACTCTATTGTGTTTCCTAAGGGGTCTGAACAATGAGCTTGCTCAGAACAAAAAAACTGTGCTTCCTACAGACACGGCCATATCTAGTTCAATTCTGCTTAGGAACCTGACAAGAACAGTAGATCTTCTTCAGTTCAATACACTGTATTGCTGGGAACAGACGCCAGTGCTATTTGTCCTGTGTATGGCAAAGGCAGCGCAATAGTGACTCTTCTTACCAGAAAACAACTCTTGCTCGTAGGACCAGAAACTGCATGTGATTCAACTTTATTTAGGACTGGGAAACATACGCTAGCTCGCCTTTCAAGAAACACACTCTGCTTTTGAGAAAAGAGCACTCTTCTACTCTACTGTGTTTCCTATAAGGCCAGAACAGTGAGCATGCTCAGAACAAAAGAACTGTGCTTCCTCCACACACGGGCCATATCTTCTTCAACTCTGATTAGGAAACTGACAAGAACAGTAGCTCCTCTTTAGTCCGATACACTGTACTACCTGGGAACAGACGCGAGTGCTATTTGTACTGTGTTTGGCAATGGGAGCACAATAGTGAATTTCCTTACCAGAAAACAACTCTTGCTCGTAGGACCAGAAAGTGTATGTGATTCAACTCCATTTAGGACTGGGCAACAAACGCTAGCTCACCTTACAAGAAACACACTCTGCTTTTGAGAAAAGAGCACTCTTCTACTCTACTGTGTTTCCTATAGTGCCAAAACAGTTAGCTTGCTCAGAAAAAAAGAACTGTGCTTCCTACACACACGGGCTATATCTAGTTCAACTCTGCTTAGGAAACTGACAAGAGCAGTAGCTCCTCTTCAGTCCAATACACTATATTTGCTGGGAACAGACGCCAGTGCTATTTGCCCTGTGTTTGACAGTGGGAGCACAATAGTGACTCTTCTTACCAGAAAACAATTCTTGCACGTAGGACCAGAAACTGCATGTGATTCAACTCCCATTTAGGACTGGGAAACAAATGCTACCTCGCCTTACAAGAAATACACTCTGCCTTTGAGAAACGATCACTCTTCTACTCTACTGTGTTTACTATAGGGCCAGAACAGTGAGCATGCTCAGAACAAAAGAACTGTGCTTCCTACACACACGGCCATATCTAGTTCAATTCTGCTAAGGAAACTGACAAGAACAGTAGATCCTCTTCAGTCCAATACAGTGTACATGCTGGGAACAGACGCCAGTGTTATTTGCCCTGTGTATGACAATGGGAGCGCAATAGTGACTCTTCTTACCAGAAAACAACTCTTGCTCGTTGGACTAGAAACTGCATGTGATTCAAATTCGTTTAGGACATGGAAACAAACGCTAGCTCACCTTACAAGAAACACACTATGCTTTTGACAAAAGGGCACTCTTCTACTCTATGGTGTTTCCTATTGGGTCCGAACAGTGAGCTTGCTCAGAAGAAAAGAACTGTGCTTCCTACACACACGGCCATAGCTAGCTCAATTCTGCTTAGGAAACTGACAAGAACAGTAGATCCTCTTCCGTCTAATAAACTGTACATGCTGGGAACAGACGCCAGTGCTATTTGCCCTGTGTATGACAATGGGAGCACAATAGTGACTCTTGATACCAGAAAACAACTCTAGCTCATAGGACCAGAAACTGCATGGGATTCAACTCCATTTAGGACTGGGAAACAAACGCTAGCTCGCCTTACAAGAAATAGACTCTGCCTTAGAGAAAAGAGCACTCTTCTACTCTACTGTGTTTCCTATGGGGTCCAAACAATGAGCTTGCTCAGAACAAAAAAACTGTGCTTCCTACACACACGGCCATATCTAGTTCAATTCTGCTTAGGAATCTGATAAGAACAGTAGCTCCTATTCAGTCCAATACACTGTACTTGCTGGGAACAGACAACAGTGCTATTTTTCCTGTGTATGACAATGGCAGCGCAATACTGACTCTTCTTACCAGAAAACAACTCTTCCTCTTAGGACCAGAAACTGCATGGGATTCAACTCCATTTAGGACTTGGAAACAAACGCTAGCTTCCCTTACAAGAAACACACACTGCGTTTGAGAAAAGAGCGCTCTTCTACTCTACTGAGTTTCCTACGGGGTCCAAACAGTGAGCTTGCTCAGAACAAAAGAACTGTGCTTCCTACACACACGGGCCATATCTAGTTCAACTCTGCTTAGGAAACTGACAAGAACAGTAGCTCCTATTCATTCCAATACACTGTACTTGCTGGGAACAGACGCGAGTGCTATTTGCCCTGTGTATGGCAATGGGAATGCAATAGTGACTTTACTTACCAGAAAACAACTCTTGCTTGTAGGACCAGAAACTGCATGTGATTCAACTCCATTTAGGACTTCAAAACAAACGCTAGCTCGCCTTACAAGAAACACACTCTGCTTTTGAGAAAAGAGCACTCTTTTACTCTACTGTGTTTCCTATGGAGTCCAAACAGTGAGCTTGCTCAGAACAAAAGAACTGTGCTTCCTACACACACGGCCATATCTAGTTCAATTCTGCTTAGGAAACTGACAAGAACAGTAGATCCTCTTCTGTCCAATACACTGTACTTGCTGGGAACAGACGCCAGTGCTATTTGCCCTGTGTATGACAATGAGAACACAATAGTGACTCTTCTTACCTGAAAACAACTCTTACTCGTAGGACCAGAAAGTACATGTGATTCAACTCCATTTAAAACTGGGAAACAAACGCTAGCTCACCTTACAAGAAACACACTCTGCTTTTGATAAAAGAGCACTCTTCTACTCTACTATGTTTCCTATGGGGTCCAAACAGTGAGCTTGCTCAGAACAAAAGAACTGTGCTTCCTACACACATGGCCATATCTAGTTCAATTCTGCTTAGGAAACTGACAAGAACAGTAGTTCCTCTTCATTCCAATACACTGTACTTGCTGGGAACAGACGCGAGTGCTATTTGCACTGTGTATGGCAATTGGAGCACAATAGTGACTCTTCTTACCAGAAAACAACTCTTGCTCCTAGTATCAAAAACTGCATGTGACTCAACTCCATTTAGGACTGGGAAACAAACGCGAGCTCGCCTTACAAGAAATACACTCTGCTTTAGAAAAAAGAGCACTCTTCTACTCTACTGTTTTTCCTATGGGGTCTAAAGAGTGAGCTTGCTCAGAACAAAAAAACTGTGCTTCCTACAAAAAAGGGCCATATCTAGTTCAATTCTGCTTAGGAATCTTACAAGAACAGTAGATCCTCTTCAGTCCAATACACTGTACTTCCTGGGAACAGACAACAGTGCTATTTGTCCTGTGTATGGCAATGGCAGCGCAATCGTGACTCTTCTTACCAGAAAACAACTCTTCTTCTTAGGACCAGAAACTGCATGGGATTCAACTCCATTTAGGACTGGGAAACAAAGGGTAGCTCGCCTTACAAGAAACACACTCTGCTTTTGAGAAACGATCACTCTTCTACACTACTGTGTTTCCTATAGGGCCAGAACAGTGAGCATGCTCAGAACAAAAGAACTGTGCTTCCTACACACACGGCCATATCTAGTTCAATTCTGCTTAGGAAACTGACAAGAACAGTAGATCCTCTTCAGTCCAATACAGTGTACATGCTGGGAACAGACGCCAGTGCTATTTGCCCTGTGTATGACAATGGGAGCGCAATAGTGACTTTTCTTACCAGAAATCACCTCTTGCTCGTTGCACTAGAAACTGCATGTGATTCAAATCCATTTAGGACAAGGAAACAAATGCTAGCTCACCTTACAAGAAACACACTCTGCTTTTGAGAAAAGAGCACTCTTCTACTCTACGGTGTTTCCTATTGGGTCCAAACAGTGAGCTTGCTCAGAAGAAAAGAACTGTGCTTCCTACACACACGGCCATAGCTAGCTCAATTCTGCTTAGGAAACTGACAAGAACAGTAGATCCTCTTCAGTCCAATACACTGTACATGCTGGGAACAGACGCCAGTGCTATTTGCCCTGTGTATAACAATGGGAGCACAATAGTGACTCTTGATACCAGAAAACAACTCTTGCTCGTAGGAACAGAAACTGCATGGGATTCAACTCCATTTAGGACTGGGAAACAAACGCGAGCTCGCCTTACAAGAAATACACTCTGCTTTAGAAAAAAGAGCACTTTTCTACTCTACTGTGTTTCCTACGGGTTCCAAAGGGTGAGCTTGCTCAGAACAAAAAAACTGTGCATCCTAGAAACATGGCCATATCTAGTTCAATTCTGCTTAGGAACCTGACAAGAACAGTAGATCCTCTTCAGTCCAATACACTGTACTTGCTGGGAACAGACAACAGTGCTATTTATCCTGTGTATGGCAATGGCATCGCAATAGTGACTCTTCTTACCAGAAAACAACTCTTCCTCTTAGGACCAGAAAGTGCATGGGATTCAACTCCATTTATGACTGGGAAACTAAGGGTAGCTCGCCTTAAAAGACACACACTCTGCTTTTGAGAAAAGAGCGCTCTTCTACACTACTGTGTTTCCTATGGGGTCCGAACAGTGAGCTTGCTCAGAACAAAAGAACTGTGGTTCCTACACACATGGGCCATATCTAGTTCAACTCTGTTTAAAAAACTGACAAGAACAGTAGCTCCTCTTCAGTCCAATACACTGTACTTGCTGCGAACAGACGGGAGTGCTATTTGCCCTGTGTATGGTAATGGGAGCACAATAGTGACTCTTCTTACCAGAAAACAACTCTTGCTCTTAGGACCAGAAACTGCATGTGATTCAACTCCATTTAGGACTAGGAAACAAACGCTAGCTCGCCTTACAAGAAACACACTCTGCTTTTGAGAAAAGAGCACTCTTCTACTCTACTGTATTTCGAATGGGGTCCGAACAGTGAGCTTGCTCAGAACACAAAAACTGTGCTTCCTACACACACCACTATACCTAGTTCAATTCTTCTTAGGAACCTGACAAGAACAGTAGATCCTCTTCAGTCCAATAAACTGTACGTGCTGGGAACAGACGCCAGTGCTATTTGTCCTGTGTATGGCAATGGCAGCACAATAGTGACTCTTCTTACCAGAAAACAACTCTTGCTCTTAGGACCAGAAACTGCATGTGATTCAACTCCATTTAGGACTAGGAAACAAATGCTAGCTCGGCTTACAAGAAACACACTCTGCTTTTGAGAAAAGAGCATTCTTCTACTCTACTGTGTTTCCTATGGGGTCCGAACAGTGAGCTTGCTCAGAACAAAGAACTGTGCTTCCTACACACACGGACCACATCTAGTTCAACTCTGCTTAGGAAACTGACAAGAACAGTAGCTCCTATTCAGTCCAATACACTGTACTTGCTGGGACAGACGCGAGTGCTGTTTGGACTGTGTATGGCATTTGGAGCGCAATAGTGACTCTTCTTACCAGAAAACAACTCTTGCTCGTAGGACCGAAAACTGCATGTGACTCAACTCCATTTAGGCCTGCGAAACAAACGTGAACTCACCTTACAAGAAACACACTCTGCTTTTGAGAAAAGAGCACCCTTCTACTCTACTGTGTTTCCTAATGGGTCCGAACAGTGAGCTTGCTCAGAACAAAAGATCTGTGCTTCCTACACACATGGCCATATCTAGATAAATTCTGCTTAGGAACCTGACAGGAACAGTAGATTTTCTTCAGTCCAATACACTGTACTTGCTGGGAGTTGACGCCAGTGCTATTTGCACTGTGTATGGCAATTCGAGCGCAATAATGACTCTTCTTACCAGAAAACAACTCTTGCTCCTAGTACCAAAAACTGCATGTGACTCAACTCAATTTAGGACTCGGAAACAAACGCGAGCTCGCCTTACAAGAAACACACTCTGCTTTTGAGAAAAGAGCACTCTTTTACTCTACTGTGTTTCCTATGGAGTCCAAACAGTGAGCTTGCTCAGAACAAAAGAACTGTGTTTCCTACACACACGGCCATATATAGTTTAATTCTGCTTAGTAAACTGACAAGAACAGTAGATCCTCTTCAGTCCAATACACTGTACTTGCTGGGAACAGACGCCAGTGCTATTTGCCCTGTGTATGACAATGGGAACACAATAGTGACTCTTCTTACCAGAAAACAACTCTTACTCGTAGGACCAGAAAGTGCATGTGATTCAACTCCATTTAAAACTGGGAAACAAAAGCTAGCTCGCCTTACAAGAAACACACTCTGCTTTTGATAAAAGAGCACTCTTCTACTCTACTGTGTTTCCTATGGGGTCCAAACAGTGAGCTTGCCTAGAACAAAAGAACTGTGCTTCCTACAAACACGGACCATATCTAGTTCAACTCTGCTGAGGAAACTGACAAGAACAGTAGCACCTATTCAGTCCAATACACTGTACTTGCTTTGTACAGACGCGAGTGCTATTTGGACTGTGTATGGCATTTGGAGCACAATAGTGACTCTTCTTACCAGAAAACAATTCTTGCTCGTAGGACCAAAAAGTGCATGTGACTCAACTCCATTTAGGACTGGGAAACAAACGCTAGCTCGCCTTACAAGAAACACACTCTCCTTTTGAGAAAAGAGCACTCTTCTACTCTACTGTGTTTCCTATAGGGCCAGAACAGTGAGCTTGCTCAGAACATAAGAACTGTGCTTCCTACACACACGGGCCATACCTAGTTCAACTCTCCTTAAGAAACTGTCAAGAACAGTAGCTCCTATTCAGTCTGATACACTGTAATTGCTGGGAACAGAAACCAGTGCTTTTTGCACTGTGTATGGCAATGGGAGTGCAATAGTGACTTTCCTTACCAGAAAACAACTCTTCCTCTTAGGACCAGAAACTGCATGGGATTCAACTCCATTTAGGACTGGGAAACAAAAGGTAGCTCGCCTTACAAGAAACACACTCTGCTTTTGAGAAAAGAACGCTCTTCTACTCTACTGTGTTTCCTATGGGGTCCGAACAGTGAGCTTGCTCAGAACAAAAGAACTGTGCTTCCTACACACACTGGCCATATCTAGTTCAACTCTGCTTAAAAAACTAACAAGAACAGTAGCTCCTCTTCAGTCCAATACACTGTACTTGCTGGGTACAATCGGGAGTGCTATTTGCACTGTGTATGGCAATGGGAGCACAATGGTGACTCTTCTTACCAGAAAACAACTCTTGCTCTTAGGACCAGAAACTGCATGTGATTGAACTCCATTTAGGACTAGGAAACAAACGGTAGCTCGCCTTACAAGAAACACACTCTGCTTTTGAGAAAAGAGCACTCCTCTACTCTACTGTATTTCCTATGGGGTCCGAACAGTGAGCTTGCTCAGAACACAAAAACTGTGCTTCCTACACACACCGCCATACCTAGTTCAATTCTTCCTAGGAACCTGACAAGAACAGTAGATCTTCTTCAGTCCAATAAACTGTACTTGCTGGGAACAGACGCCAGTGCTATTTGTCCTGTGTATGGCAATGGCAGCGCAATAGTGTCTCTTCTTACCAGAAAACAACTCTTGCTTTTAGGACCAGAAACTGCATGGGATTCAACTCCATTTAGGACTGGGAAACCAACGCTAGCTAGCCTTACAAGAAACACACTCTGCTTTTGAGAAAAGAGCACTCTTCTACTCTACTGTGTTTCCTATGGGGTACAAACAGTGAGCTTGCTCAGAACAAAAGAACTGTGCTTCCTATATACACGGATCTTATCTAGTTCAACTCTGCTTAGGAACCTGACAAGAACAGTAGCTCCTCTACAGTCCAATACACTGTACTTGCTGGGAACAGACACGAGTTCTATTTGCACTGTGTATGGCAATGGGTGCACAATAGTGACTCTTCTTACCAGAAAACAACTCTTGCTCATAGGAGCAGAAACTCCATGTGATTCAACTCCATTTAGGACTAGGAAACAAATGCTAGCTCGCCTTACAAGAAACACACTCTGCTTTTGAGAAAAGAGCACTATTCTAATCTACTGTGTTTCCTATGGGGTCCAAACAGTGAGCTTGCTCAGAACAAAAAAACTGGGCTTCCTACACACACCGCCATACCTAGTTCAACTCTGCTTGGAAACTGACAAGAACAGTAGCTCCTATTCAGTCCAATACACTGTACTTGCTGGGAACAGACGCGAGTACCATTTGTAATGTGTATGGCAATGGGAGCGCAATAGTGACTTTCCTTACCAGAAAACAACTCTTGCTCGTAGGACCAGAAACTGCATGTGATTCAACTCCATTTAGAACTGGGATACAAATGCTAGCTCGCCTTAATGAAACACACACTGCTTTTGAGAAAAGAGCACTCTTCTACTCTACTGTGTTTCCTATGGTGTCCGAACAGTGAGCTTGCTCAGAACGAAAGAACTGTGCTTCCTACACACACGGGCCATATCTAGTTCAACTCTGCTTAGGAAACTGACAAGAACAGTAGCTCCACTTCAGTCCAATACTCTGTACATGCTGGGAACAGACGCCAGTGCTATTTGCCCTGTGTATGACAATGGGAGCACAATAGTGACTCTTGATACCAGAAAACAACTCTAGCTCATAGGACCAGAAACTGCATGGGATTCAACTCCATTTAGGACTGGGAAACAAACGCTAGCTCGCCTTACAAGAAATAGACTCTGCCTTAGAGAAAAGAGCACTCTTCTACTCTACTGTGTTTCCTATGGGGTCCAAACAATGAGCTTGCTCAGAACAAAAAAACTGTGCTTCCTACACACACGGCCATATCTAGTTCAATTCTGCTTAGGAATCTGATAAGAACAGTAGCTCCTATTCAGTCCAATACACTGTACTTGCTGGGAACAGACAACAGTGCTATTTTTCCTGTGTATGGCAATGGCAGCGCAATACTGACTCTTCTTACCAGAAAACAACTCTTCCTCTTAGGACCAGAAACTGCATGGGATTCAACTCCATTTAGGACTTGGAAACAAACGCTAGCTTCCCTTACAAGAAACACACACTGCGTTTGAGAAAAGAGCGCTCTTCTACTCTACTGAGTTTCCTACGGGGTCCAAACAGTGAGCTTGCTCAGAACAAAAGAACTGTGCTTCCTACACACACGGGCCATATCTAGTTCAACTCTGCTTAGGAAACTGACAAGAACAGTAGCTCCTATTCATTCCAATACACTGTACTTGCTGGGAACAGACGCGAGTGCTATTTGCCCTGTGTATGGCAATGGGAATGCAATAGTGACTTTACTTACCAGAAAACAACTCTTGCTTGTAGGACCAGAAACTGCATGTGATTCAACTCCATTTAGGACTTCAAAACAAACGCTAGCTCGCCTTACAAGAAACACACTCTGCTTTTGAGAAAAGAGCACTCTTTTACTCTACTGTGTTTCCTATGGAGTCCAAACAGTGAGCTTGCTCAGAACAAAAGAACTGTGCTTCCTACACACACGGCCATATCTAGTTCAATTCTGCTTAGGAAACTGACAAGAACAGTAGATCCTCTTCTGTCCAATACACTGTACTTGCTGGGAACAGACGCCAGTGCTATTTGCCCTGTGTATGACAATGAGAACACAATAGTGACTCTTCTTACCTGAAAACAACTCTTACTCGTAGGACCAGAAAGTACATGTGATTCAACTCCATTTAAAACTGGGAAACAAACGCTAGCTCACCTTACAAGAAACACACTCTGCTTTTGATAAAAGAGCACTCTTCTACTCTACTATGTTTCCTATGGGGTCCAAACAGTGAGCTTGCTCAGAACAAAAGAACTGTGCTTCCTACACACATGGCCATATCTAGTTCAATTCTGCTTAGGAAACTGACAAGAACAGTAGTTCCTCTTCATTCCAATACACTGTACTTGCTGGGAACAGACGCGAGTGCTATTTGCACTGTGTATGGCAATTGGAGCACAATAGTGACTCTTCTTACCAGAAAACAACTCTTGCTCCTAGTATCAAAAACTGCATGTGACTCAACTCCATTTAGGACTGGGAAACAAACGCGAGCTCGCCTTACAAGAAATACACTCTGCTTTAGAAAAAAGAGCACTCTTCTACTCTACTGTTTTTCCTATGGGGTCTAAAGACTGAGCTTGCTCAGAACAAAAAAACTGTGCTTCCTACAAAAAAGGGCCATATCTAGTTCAATTCTGCTTAGGAATCTTACAAGAACAGTAGATCCTCTTCAGTCCAATACACTGTACTTCCTGGGAACAGACAACAGTGCTATTTGTCCTGTGTATGGCAATGGCAGCGCAATCGTGACTCTTCTTACCAGAAAACAACTCTTCTTCTTAGGACCAGAAACTGCATGGGATTCAACTCCATTTAGGACTGGGAAACAAAGGGTAGCTCGCCTTACAAGAAACACACTCTGCTTTTGAGAAACGATCACTCTTCTACACTACTGTGTTTCCTATAGGGCCAGAACAGTGAGCATGCTCAGAACAAAAGAACTGTGCTTCCTACACACACGGCCATATCTAGTTCAATTCTGCTTAGGAAACTGACAAGAACAGTAGATCCTCTTCAGTCCAATACAGTGTACATGCTGGGAACAGACGCCAGTGCTATTTGCCCTGTGTATGACAATGGGAGCGCAATAGTGACTTTTCTTACCAGAAATCACCTCTTGCTCGTTGCACTAGAAACTGCATGTGATTCAAATCCATTTAGGACAAGGAAACAAATGCTAGCTCACCTTACAAGAAACACACTCTGCTTTTGAGAAAAGAGCACTCTTCTACTCTACGGTGTTTCCTATTGGGTCCAAACAGTGAGCTTGCTCAGAAGAAAAGAACTGTGCTTCCTACACACACGGCCATAGCTAGCTCAATTCTGCTTAGGAAACTGACAAGAACAGTAGATCCTCTTCAGTCCAATACACTGTACATGCTGGGAACAGACGCCAGTGCTATTTGCCCTGTGTATAACAATGGGAGCACAATAGTGACTCTTGATACCAGAAAACAACTCTTGCTCGTAGGAACAGAAACTGCATGGGATTCAACTCCATTTAGGACTGGGAAACAAACGCGAGCTCGCCTTACAAGAAATACACTCTGCTTTAGAAAAAAGAGCACTTTTCTACTCTACTGTGTTTCCTACGGGTTCCAAAGGGTGAGCTTGCTCAGAACAAAAAAACTGTGCATCCTAGAAACATGGCCATATCTAGTTCAATTCTGCTTAGGAACCTGACAAGAACAGTAGATCCTCTTCAGTCCAATACACTGTACTTGCTGGGAACAGACAACAGTGCTATTTATCCTGTGTATGGCAATGGCATCGCAATAGTGACTCTTCTTACCAGAAAACAACTCTTCCTCTTAGGACCAGAAAGTGCATGGGATTCAACTCCATTTATGACTGGGAAACTAAGGGTAGCTCGCCTTAAAAGACACACACTCTGCTTTTGAGAAAAGAGCGCTCTTCTACACTACTGTGTTTCCTATGGGGTCCGAACAGTGAGCTTGCTCAGAACAAAAGAACTGTGGTTCCTACACACATGGGCCATATCTAGTTCAACTCTGTTTAAAAAACTGACAAGAACAGTAGCTCCTCTTCAGTCCAATACACTGTACTTGCTGCGAACAGACGGGAGTGCTATTTGCCCTGTGTATGGTAATGGGAGCACAATAGTGACTCTTCTTACCAGAAAACAACTCTTGCTCTTAGGACCAGAAACTGCATGTGATTCAACTCCATTTAGGACTAGGAAACAAACGCTAGCTCGCCTTACAAGAAACACACTCTGCTTTTGAGAAAAGAGCACTCTTCTACTCTACTGTATTTCGAATGGGGTCCGAACAGTGAGCTTGCTCAGAACACAAAAACTGTGCTTCCTACACACACCACTATACCTAGTTCAATTCTTCTTAGGAACCTGACAAGAACAGTAGATCCTCTTCAGTCCAATAAACTGTACGTGCTGGGAACAGACGCCAGTGCTATTTGTCCTGTGTATGGCAATGGCAGCACAATAGTGACTCTTCTTACCAGAAAACAACTCTTGCTCTTAGGACCAGAAACTGCATGTGATTCAACTCCATTTAGGACTAGGAAACAAATGCTAGCTCGGCTTACAAGAAACACACTCTGCTTTTGAGAAAAGAGCATTCTTCTACTCTACTGTGTTTCCTATGGGGTCCGAACAGTGAGCTTGCTCAGAACAAAGAACTGTGCTTCCTACACACACGGACCACATCTAGTTCAACTCTGCTTAGGAAACTGACAAGAACAGTAGCTCCTATTCAGTCCAATACACTGTACTTGCTGGGACAGACGCGAGTGCTGTTTGGACTGTGTATGGCATTTGGAGCGCAATAGTGACTCTTCTTACCAGAAAACAACTCTTGCTCGTAGGACCGAAAACTGCATGTGACTCAACTCCATTTAGGCCTGCGAAACAAACGTGAACTCACCTTACAAGAAACACACTCTGCTTTTGAGAAAAGAGCACCCTTCTACTCTACTGTGTTTCCTAATGGGTCCGAACAGTGAGCTTGCTCAGAACAAAAGATCTGTGCTTCCTACACACATGGCCATATCTAGATAAATTCTGCTTAGGAACCTGACAGGAACAGTAGATTTTCTTCAGTCCAATACACTGTACTTGCTGGGAGTTGACGCCAGTGCTATTTGCACTGTGTATGGCAATTCGAGCGCAATAATGACTCTTCTTACCAGAAAACAACTCTTGCTCCTAGTACCAAAAACTGCATGTGACTCAACTCAATTTAGGACTCGGAAACAAACGCGAGCTCGCCTTACAAGAAACACACTCTGCTTTTGAGAAAAGAGCACTCTTTTACTCTACTGTGTTTCCTATGGAGTCCAAACAGTGAGCTTGCTCAGAACAAAAGAACTGTGTTTCCTACACACACGGCCATATATAGTTTAATTCTGCTTAGTAAACTGACAAGAACAGTAGATCCTCTTCAGTCCAATACACTGTACTTGCTGGGAACAGACGCCAGTGCTATTTGCCCTGTGTATGACAATGGGAACACAATAGTGACTCTTCTTACCAGAAAACAACTCTTACTCGTAGGACCAGAAAGTGCATGTGATTCAACTCCATTTAAAACTGGGAAACAAAAGCTAGCTCGCCTTACAAGAAACACACTCTGCTTTTGATAAAAGAGCACTCTTCTACTCTACTGTGTTTCCTATGGGGTCCAAACAGTGAGCTTGCCTAGAACAAAAGAACTGTGCTTCCTACAAACACGGACCATATCTAGTTCAACTCTGCTGAGGAAACTGACAAGAACAGTAGCTCCTATTCAGTCCAATACACTGTACTTGCTTTGTACAGACGCGAGTGCTATTTGGACTGTGTATGGCATTTGGAGCACAATAGTGACTCTTCTTACCAGAAAACAATTCTTGCTCGTAGGACCAAAAAGTGCATGTGACTCAACTCCATTTAGGACTGGGAAACAAACGCTAGCTCGCCTTACAAGAAACACACTCTCCTTTTGAGAAAAGAGCACTCTTCTACTCTACTGTGTTTCCTATAGGGCCAGAACAGTGAGCTTGCTCAGAACATAAGAACTGTGCTTCCTACACACACGGGCCATACCTAGTTCAACTCTCCTTAAGAAACTGTCAAGAACAGTAGCTCCTATTCAGTCTGATACACTGTAATTGCTGGGAACAGAAACCAGTGCTTTTTGCACTGTGTATGGCAATGGGAGTGCAATAGTGACTTTCCTTACCAGAAAACAACTCTTCCTCTTAGGACCAGAAACTGCATGGGATTCAACTCCATTTAGGACTGGGAAACAAAAGGTAGCTCGCCTTACAAGAAACACACTCTGCTTTTGAGAAAAGAACGCTCTTCTACTCTACTGTGTTTCCTATGGGGTCCGAACAGTGAGCTTGCTCAGAACAAAAGAACTGTGCTTCCTACACACACTGGCCATATCTAGTTCAACTCTGCTTAAAAAACTGACAAGAACAGTAGCTCCTCTTCAGTCCAATACACTGTACTTGCTGGGTACAATCGGGAGTGCTATTTGCACTGTGTATGGCAATGGGAGCACAATGGTGACTCTTCTTACCAGAAAACAACTCTTGCTCTTAGGACCAGAAACTGCATGTGATTGAACTCCATTTAGGACTAGGAAACAAACGGTAGCTCGCCTTACAAGAAACACACTCTGCTTTTGAGAAAAGAGCACTCCTCTACTCTACTGTATTTCCTATGGGGTCCGAACAGTGAGCTTGCTCAGAACACAAAAACTGTGCTTCCTACACACACCGCCATACCTAGTTCAATTCTTCCTAGGAACCTGACAAGAACAGTAGATCCTCTTCAGTCCAATAAACTGTACTTGCTGGGAACAGACGCCAGTGCTATTTGTCCTGTGTATGGCAATGGCAGCGCAATAGTGTCTCTTCTTACCAGAAAACAACTCTTGCTTTTAGGACCAGAAACTGCATGGGATTCAACTCCATTTAGGACTGGGAAACCAACGCTAGCTAGCCTTACAAGAAACACACTCTGCTTTTGAGAAAAGAGCACTCTTCTACTCTACTGTGTTTCCTATGGGGTACAAACAGTGAGCTTGCTCAGAACAAAAGAACTGTGCTTCCTATATACACGGATCCTATCTAGTTCAACTCTGCTTAGGAACCTGACAAGAACAGTAGCTCCTCTACAGTCCAATACACTGTACTTGCTGGGAACAGACACGAGTTCTATTTGCACTGTGTATGGCAATGGGTGCACAATAGTGACTCTTCTTACCAGAAAACAACTCTTGCTCATAGGAGCAGAAACTCCATGTGATTCAACTCCATTTAGGACTAGGAAACAAATGCTAGCTCGCCTTACAAGAAACACACTCTGCTTTTGAGAAAAGAGCACTATTCTAATCTACTGTGTTTCCTATGGGGTCCAAACAGTGAGCTTGCTCAGAACAAAAAAACTGGGCTTCCTACACACACCGCCATACCTAGTTCAACTCTGCTTGGAAACTGACAAGAACAGTAGCTCCTATTCAGTCCAATACACTGTACTTGCTGGGAACAGACGCGAGTACCATTTGTAATGTGTATGGCAATGGGAGCGCAATAGTGACTTTCCTTACCAGAAAACAACTCTTGCTCGTAGGACCAGAAACTGCATGTGATTCAACTCCATTTAGAACTGGGATACAAATGCTAGCTCGCCTTAATGAAACACACACTGCTTTTGAGAAAAGAGCACTCTTCTACTCTACTGTGTTTCCTATGGTGTCCGAACAGTGAGCTTGCTCAGAACGAAAGAACTGTGCTTCCTACACACACGGGCCATATCTAGTTCAACTCTGCTTAGGAAACTGACAAGAACAGTAGCTCCACTTCAGTCCAATACTCTGTACATGCTGGGAACAGACGCCAGTGCTATTTGCACTGTGTATGGCAAGGGGAGTGAAATAGTGACTTTCCTTTCCAGAAAACAACTCTTGCTCGTAAGAGCAGAAACTGCATGTGATTCAACTCCATTTAGGACTAGGAAGCAAACGCTAGCTCGCCTTACAAGAAACACACTCTGCTTTTGAGAAAAGAGCACTCTTCTACTCTACTGTGTTTCCTATGGGGTCCAAACAGTGAGCTTGCTCAGAACAAAAGAACTGTGCTTCCTACACACATGGACCATATCTAGTTCAACTCTGCTTAGGAAACTGACAAAAACTGTAGCTCCTATTCAGTCCAATACACTGTACTTGCTGGGAACAGACGCCAGTGCTATTTGCACTGTGTACGGCATTTGGAGCACAATAGTGACTCTTCTTACCAGAAAACAACTGTTGCTCGTAGGACCAAAAACTGCATGTGATTCAACTCCATTTAGGACTGGGAAAAAAACGCGAACTCACATTACAAGAAACACACTCTGCTTTAGAGAAAAGAGCACTCTTCTACTCTACTGTGTTTCCTATAGGGCCATAACAGTGAGCTTGCTCAGAACAAGAGAACTGTGGTTGCTACACACACGGGCCATATCTTGTTCAACTCTGCTTTGGAAACTGAGAAGAACAGTAGCTCCTCTTCGGTCCAATACACTGTACTTGCTGGGAACAGACGGGAGTGCTATTTCCACTGTGTATGGCAATGGGAGCACAATAGTGACTATTCTTACCAGAAAACAACTCTTGCTCGTAGGTCCAGAAATGCATGTGATTCAACTCCATTTAGGACTGGGAAACAAACGCTAGCTCGCCTTACAAGAAACACACTCTGCTTTTGAGAAAAGAGCACTATTCTACTGTACTGTGTTTCCTATGATGTCCAAACAGTGAGCTTGCTCATAACAAAACAACTGTGCTTCCTACACACACGGACCATATCTAGTTCAACTCTGCTTAGGAACCTGACAAGAACAGTAGCTACTATTCAGTCCAATACACTGTACTTGCTGGGAACAGACAACAGTGCTATTTGTCGTGTGTATGGCAAAGGCAGCTCAATAGTGAATATTGTTACCATAAACCATCTCTTGCTCGTAGGACCAGAAACTGCATGTGATTCAACTCCATTTAGGACTGGGAAAAAAATGCTAGCTCGCCTTAGAAGAAACACACTCTGCTTTTGAGAAAAGAGCACTCTTCTACTCTACTGTGTTTCCTATGGGGTCCGAACAGTGAACTTGCTCAGAACAAAAGAACTGTGCTTCCTACACACACGGGCCATATCTAGGTCAACTCTGATTAGGAAACTGACAAGAAGAGTAGCTCCTCTTCATTCCAATACACTGTAATTGATTGGAACAGACGCAAGTGTTATTTGTACTGTGTATGGCAATGGGAGCGCAATAGTGACTCTTCTTACCAAAAAATAACTCTACTCGTAGGACGGGAATCTGCATGTGATTCAAACTCATTTAGGACTGGGAAACAAAAGCTAGCTCGCCTTACAAAAAACACACTCTGCTTTTGAGAAAAGAGCACTCTTCTTCTCTACTATGTGTCCTATGGGTTCCGAACAGTGAGCTTGCTCAGAACAAAAGAACTGTGCTTCCTACGCACACGGGCCATATCTAGTTCAACTCTGCTTAGGAAACTGATGAGAACAGTAGCTCCTCTTCAGTCCAATACAATGTACTTGCTGGGAACAGATGCGAGTGCTATTTGCACTGTGTTTGGCAATGGGAGCGCAATAGTGACTTTCCTTACCAGAAAACAACTCTTGCGCGTAGGACCAAAAACTGCATGTGATTCAAATCCATTTAGGACTGGGAAACAAATGCTAGCTTGCCTTACAAGAAACACACTCTGCTTTTGAGAAAAGAGCACTCTTCTACTCTACTGTGTTTTCTATAGGGCCAGAACAGTGAGCTTGCTCAGAACAAATGAACTGTGCTTCCTACACACACGGGCCATATCTAGTTCAACTCTGCTTAGGAAACTGATGAGAACAGTGGCTCCTCTTCAATCCAATACACTGTACTTGCTGGGAACAGATGCGAGTGCAATTTGCACTGTGTATGGCAATGGGAGCACAATAGTGACTCTTCTTACCAGAAAACAACTCTTGCTCTTAGGACCAGTAACTGCATGTGATTCAACTCCATTTAGGACTGGGAAAAAAACACTAGCTCGACTTACAAGAAACACACTCTGCTTTTGAGAAAAGAGCACTCTTCTACTCTACTGTATTTCCTATGGTGTCCGAACAGTGAGCTTGCTCAGAACAAAAGAAATGTACTTAGCACACATGGCCATATCTAGTTCAATTCTGCTTAGGAAACTGACAAGAACAGTAGATCCTCTTCAGTGCAATACACTGTACATGCTGGGAGAAGAAGCCAGTGCTATTTGCCCTGTGTATGACGATGGGAGCACAATAGTGACTCTTCTTACCAGAAAACATCTCTTGCTCATAGGAACAGAAACTGCATGTGATTCAACTCCATTTAGGACTGGGAAACAAACACTAGCTCGCCTTGCAAGAAACACACTCTGCTTTTGAGAAAAGAGCACTCTTCTACTCTACTGTGTTTCCTATAGGGCCAGAACAGTGAGCTTGCTCAGAACAAAAGAATTGTGCTTCCTACACACACGGGCTATATCTAGTTCAACTCTGCATAGGAAACTGACAAGAACAGTAGATCCTCTTCAGTCCAATACACTGTACATGCTGGGAAAAGACGCCAGTGCTATTTGCCCTGTGTATGACAATGCGAGCGCAATAGTGACTCTTCTTACCAGAAAACAACTCTTGCGCGTAGGACCAGAAACTGCATGTGATTCAACTCCATTTAGGTCTGGGAAGCAAATGCTATCTCACCTTACAAGAAACACACTCTGCTTTTGAGAAAAGAGCACTGAGTTTCCTATTGGGTCCGCACAGTGAGCTTGCTCAGAACAAAAGAGCTGTGCTTCCTATACACACGGGCCATATCTAGTTCAACTCTGCTCTGGAAACTGACAAGAACAGTAGCTCCTCTTCAGTCGAATACTCTGTACTTGCTGGGAACAGACGCAAGTGCTATTTGCACTGTGTATGGCAATGGGAGCTCAATAGTGACTCTTCTTACCAAAAAACAACTCTACTCGTAGGACCAGAAACTGCATGTGATTCAACTTCTTTTACGACTGGGAAAAAAAAGCTAGCTCGCCTTACAATAAAACACACTCTGCTTTTGAGAAAAGAGTACTCTTCTACTCTACTGTGTTTCCTATGGGGTCCGAAAAGTGAGCTTGCTCAGAACAAATGAACTGTGCTTCCTACACACACGGGTCATATCTAGTTCAACTCTCCTTAGGAAACTGACAAAAACAGTAGCTCCTCTTCATTCAAATACACTGTACTTGCTGGGAACAGACGCGAGTGCTATTTGCACTGTGTATGGCAAAGGGAGCACAATAGTGACTCTTCTTACCAGAAAACAACTCTAGCTCATAGGACCAGAAACTGCATTTGATTCAATCTATTTAGGACTGGGAAACAAACGCTTGCTCGCCTTACAAGAAACACGCTCTGCTTTTGAGAATAGGGCACACAGCTACACTACTGTGTTTCCTATGGGGTTCCAACAGTGAGCTTGCTCAGAACAAAAGAACTGTGCTTCCTACACACTCGGGTCATATCCAGTTCAATTCTGCTTAGGAAATTGACAAGAACAGTAGCTCCTCTTCAGTCCAATACACTGTACTTGCTGGGAACAGAATGCGAGTGCTATTTGCACTGTGTTTGGCAATGGGAGCGCAATAGTGACTTTCCTTACCAGAAAACAACTCTTGCGCGTAGGACCAAAAACTGCATGTGATTCAACTCCATTTAGGACTGGGAAACAAACGCTAGCTCGCCTTACAAGAAACACACTCTGCTTTTGAGAAAAGAGCACTCTTCTAATCTACTGTGTTTCCTATGGGGTCCGAACAGTGAGCTTGCTCAGAACAAAAGAACTGTGCTTCCTATACACACGGGCCATATCTAGTTCAACTCTGATTAGGAAACTGACAAGAAGAGTAGCTCCTCTTCATTCCAATACACTGTAATTGATTGGAACAGACGCAAGTGTTATTTGTACTGTGTATGGCAATGGGAGCGCAATAGTGACTCTTCTTACCAAAAAATTACTCTACTCGTAGGACGGGAATCTGCATGTGATTCAAACTCATTTAGGACTGGGAAACAAAAGCTAGCTCGCCTTACAAGAAACACACTCTGCTTTTGAGAAAAGAGCACTCTTCTTCTCTACTATGTTTCCTATGGGTTCCCGAACAGTGAGCTTGCTCAGAACAAAAGAACTGTGCTTCCTACACACACGGGCCATATCTAGTTCAACTCTGCTTAGGAAACTGACAAGAACAGTATCTCCTGTTCAGTCCAATACACTGTACTTGATTGGAACAGACGCGAGTGCAATTTCACTGTGTATGGCAATGGGAGCGCAATAGTGACACTTCTTACCAGAAAACAACTCTTACACATAGGACCAGAAACTGCATGTGTTTCAACTCCATTTTGGACTGGAAAGCAAACGCTAGGTTGCCTTACACTAAACACACGGCTTTTGAGAAAAGAGCACTCTTTTACTCTACTGTGTTTCCTATGGGGTCTGAAGAGTGAGCTTGCTCAGAACAAAAGAACTGTGCTTCCTACACACACGGGCCATATCTAGTTCAACTCTGATTAGGAAACTGATGAGAACAGTAGCTCCTCTTCAGTCCAATACACTGTACTTCCTGGGAACAGACGCGAGTGCTATTTGCACTGTGTACAGAAATTGGAGCACAATAGTGACTCTTCTTACCAGAAAACACCTCTTGCTCTTAGGACCAGAAACTGCATTTGATTCAATCCACTTAGTACTGGAAAACAAACGCTAGCTCGCCTTACAAGAAACAAGCTCTGCTTTTGAGAATAGGGCACACTTCTACTCTACTGTGTTTCCTATAGGGTCCAAACGGTGAGCTTGCTCAGAACAAAAGAAGTGTGCTTCCTACACACACGGGCCATATCTAGTTCAATTCTGCTTAGGAAACTGACAAGAACAGTAGATCCTATTCAGTCCAATACACTGTACTTGCTGGAAACAGACGCCAGTGGTATTTGCACTGTGTATGAAAATGGGAGCCCAATAGTGACTTTTTTTTTTTTTGGTTTTTCAAGACAGGGTTTCTCTGTGTAGCTTTGCGCCTTTCCTGGGACTCACTTGGTAGCCCAGGTTGGCCTCGAACTCACAGAGATCCACCTGGCCCTGCCTCCCAAGTGCTGGGATTAAAGGCGTGCGCCACCACCGCCTGGCTCAATAGTGACTTTTATTACCAGAAAAAACTCTTGCTTGTAGGACCAGAAACTGCATGTGATTCAAATCCATTTAGGATTGGGAAGCAAACACTAGCTCGCATTACAAGAAACACACTCGGATTTTGAGAAAAGAGCACTCTTCTACTCAACTGTGTTTCCTATGTGGTCACAACAGTGAGCTTACTCAGAACAAAAGAACTGTGCTTCCTATACACACGGGCCACATCTAGTTCAACTCTGCTTAGGAAACTGACAAGAACAGTAGCTCCTCTTCAGTCCAATACACTGTACTTGATTGGAACAGACGCAAGTGCTATTTGTACTGTGTATGGCAATGGGAGCGCAATAGTGACTCTTCTTACCAAAAAATAACTCTACTCGTAGGACCAGAAACTGCATGTGATTCAAATTCATTTAGGACTGGGAAACAAAAGGTAGCTCGCCTTACAAGAAACACACTCTGCTTTTGAGAAAAGAGCACTCTTCATCTCTACTATGTGTCCTATGGGTTCCGAACAGTGAGCTTGCTCAGAACAAAAGAACTGTGCTTCCTATGCACACGGGCCATATCTAGTTCAACTCTGATTAGGAAACTGACAAGAACAGTAGCTCCTCTTCAGTCCAATACACTGTACTTGCTGGGAACAGATGCGAGTGCTATTTGCACTGTGTTTGGCAATGGGAGCGCAATAGTGACTTTCCTTACCAGAAAACAACTCATGCTCGTAGTACCAAAAACTGCATGTGATTCAACTCCATTTAGGACTGGGAAACAAACGCTAGCTCGCCTTACAAGAAACACACTCTGCTTTTGAGAAAAGAGCAGTCTTCTACTCTACTGTGTTTTCTATAGGGCCAGTACAGTGAGGTTGCTCAGAAAAAAAGGACTGTGCTTCCTACACAAATGGCCATATCCATTTCAATTCTGCTTAGGAAACTGACAAGAACAGTAGCTCCTCTTCAGTCCAATACAATGTACTTGCTGGGAACAGATGCGAGTGCTATTTGCACTGTGTTTGGCAATGGGAGCGCAATAGTGACTTTCCTTACCAGAAAACAACTCTTGCGCGTAGGACCAAAAACTGCATGTGATTCAAATCCATTTAGGACTGGGAAACAAATGCTAGCTTGCCTTACAAGAAACACACACTGCTTTTGAGAAAAGAGCACTCTTCTACTCTACTGTGTTTTCTATAGGGCCAGAACAGTGAGCTTGCTCAGAACAAATGAACTGTGCTTCCTACACACACGGGCCATATCTAGTTCAACTCTGCTTAGGAAACTGATGAGAACAGTGGCTCCTCTTCAATCCAATACACTGTACTTGCTGGGAACAGATGCGAGTGCAATTTGCACTGTGTATGGCAATGGGAGCACAATAGTGACTCTTCTTACCAGAAAACAACTCTTGCTCTTAGGACCAGTAACTGCATGTGATTCAACTCCATTTAGGACTGGGAAAAAAACACTAGCTCGACTTACAAGAAACACACTCTGCTTTTGAGAAAAGAGCACTCTTCTACTCTACTGTATTTCCTATGGTGTCCGAACAGTGAGCTTGCTCAGAACAAAAGAAATGTACTTAGCACACATGGCCATATCTAGTTCAATTCTGCTTAGGAAACTGACAAGAACAGTAGATCCTCTTCAGTGCAATACACTGTACATGCTGGGAGAAGAAGCCAGTGCTATTTGCCCTGTGTATGACGATGGGAGCACAATAGTGACTCTTCTTACCAGAAAACATCTCTTGCTCGTAGGAACAGAAACTGCATGTGATTCAACTCCATTTAGGACTGGGAAACAAACACTAGCTCGCCTTGCAAGAAACACACTCTGCTTTTGAGAAAAGAGCACTCTTCTACTCTACTGTGTTTCCTATAGGGCCAGAACAGTGAGCTTGCTCAGAACAAAAGAATTGTGCTTCCTACACACACGGGCTATATCTAGTTCAACTCTGCATAGGAAACTGACAAGAACAGTAGATCCTCTTCAGTCCAATACACTGTACATGCTGGGAAAAGACGCCAGTGCTATTTGCCCTGTGTATGACAATGCGAGCGCAATAGTGACTCTTCTTACCAGAAAACAACTCTTGCGCGTAGGACCAGAAACTGCATGTGATTCAACTCCATTTAGGTCTGGGAAGCAAATGCTATCTCACCTTACAAGAAACACACTCTGCTTTTGAGAAAAGAGCACTGAGTTTCCTATTGGGTCCGCACAGTGAGCTTGCTCAGAACAAAAGAGCTGTGCTTCCTATACACACGGGCCATATCTAGTTCAACTCTGCTCTGGAAACTGACAAGAACAGTAGCTCCTCTTCAGTCGAATACTCTGTACTTGCTGGGAACAGACGCAAGTGCTATTTGCACTGTGTATGGCAATGGGAGCTCAATAGTGACTCTTCTTACCAAAAAACAACTCTACTCGTAGGACCAGAAACTGCATGTGATTCAACTTCTTTTACGACTGGGAAAAAAAAGCTAGCTCGCCTTACAATAAAACACACTCTGCTTTTGAGAAAAGAGTACTCTTCTACTCTACTGTGTTTCCTATGGGGTCCGAAAAGTGAGCTTGCTCAGAACAAATGAACTGTGCTTCCTACACACACGGGTCATATCTAGTTCAACTCTCCTTAGGAAACTGACAAAAACAGTAGCTCCTCTTCATTCAAATACACTGTACTTGCTGGGAACAGACGCGAGTGCTATTTGCACTGTGTATGGCAAAGGGAGCACAATAGTGACTCTTCTTACCAGAAAACAACTCTAGCTCATAGGACCAGAAACTGCATTTGATTCAATCTATTTAGGACTGGGAAACAAACGCTTGCTCGCCTTACAAGAAACACGCTCTGCTTTTGAGAATAGGGCACACAGCTACACTACTGTGTTTCCTATGGGGTTCCAACAGTGAGCTTGCTCAGAACAAAAGAACTGTGCTTCCTACACACTCGGGTCATATCCAGTTCAATTCTGCTTAGGAAATTGACAAGAACAGTAGCTCCTCTTCAGTCCAATACACTGTACTTGCTGGGAACAGAATGCGAGTGCTATTTGCACTGTGTTTGGCAATGGGAGCGCAATAGTGACTTTCCTTACCAGAAAACAACTCTTGCGCGTAGGACCAAAAACTGCATGTGATTCAACTCCATTTAGGACTGGGAAACAAACGCTAGCTCGCCTTACAAGAAACACACTCTGCTTTTGAGAAAAGAGCACTCTTCTAATCTACTGTGTTTCCTATGGGGTCCGAACAGTGAGCTTGCTCAGAACAAAAGAACTGTGCTTCCTATACACACGGGCCATATCTAGTTCAACTCTGATTAGGAAACTGACAAGAAGAGTAGCTCCTCTTCATTCCAATACACTGTAATTGATTGGAACAGACGCAAGTGTTATTTGTACTGTGTATGGCAATGGGAGCGCAATAGTGACTCTTCTTACCAAAAAATTACTCTACTCGTAGGACGGGAATCTGCATGTGATTCAAACTCATTTAGGACTGGGAAACAAAAGCTAGCTCGCCTTACAAGAAACACACTCTGCTTTTGAGAAAAGAGCACTCTTCTTCTCTACTATGTTTCCTATGGGTTCCCGAACAGTGAGCTTGCTCAGAACAAATGAACTGTGCTTCCTACACACACGGGCCATATCTAGTTCAACTCTGCTTAGGAAACTGACAAGAACAGTATCTCCTGTTCAGTCCAATACACTGTACTTGATTGGAACAGACGCGAGTGCTATTTGCACTGTGTATGGCAATGGGAGCGCAATAGTGACACTTCTTACCAGAAAACAACTCTTACACATAGGACCAGAAACTGCATGTGTTTCAACTCCATTTTGGACTGGAAAGCAAACGCTAGGTTGCCTTACACTAAACACACGGCTTTTGAGAAAAGAGCACTCTTTTACTCTACTGTGTTTCCTATGGGGTCTGAAGAGTGAGCTTGCTCAGAACAAAAGAACTGTGCTTCCTACACACACGGGCCATATCTAGTTCAACTCTGATTAGGAAACTGATGAGAACAGTAGCTCCTCTTCAGTCCAATACACTGTACTTCCTGGGAACAGACGCGAGTGCTATTTGCACTGTGTACAGAAATTGGAGCACAATAGTGACTCTTCTTACCAGAAAACACCTCTTGCTCTTAGGACCAGAAACTGCATTTGATTCAATCCACTTAGTACTGGAAAACAAACGCTAGCTCGCCTTACAAGAAACAAGCTCTGCTTTTGAGAATAGGGCACACTTCTACTCTACTGTGTTTCCTATAGGGTCCAAACAGTGAGCTTGCTCAGAACAAAAGAAGTGTGCTTCCTACACACACGGGCCATATCTAGTTCAATTCTGCTTAGGAAACTGACAAGAACAGTAGATCCTATTCAGTCCAATACACTGTACTTGCTGGAAACAGACGCCAGTGGTATTTGCACTGTGTATGAAAATGGGAGCCCAATAGTGACTTTTTTTTTTTTTTGGTTTTTCAATACAGGGTTTCTCTGTGTAGCTTTGCGCCTTTCCTGGGACTCACTTGGTAGCCCAGGTTGGCCTCGAACTCACAGAGATCCACCTGGCCCTGCCTCCCAAGTGCTGGGATTAAAGGCGTGCGCCACCACCGCCTGGCTCAATAGTGACTTTTATTACCAGAAAAAACTCTTGCTTGTAGGACCAGAAACTGCATGTGATTCAAATCCATTTAGGATTGGGAAGCAAACACTAGCTCGCATTACAAGAAACACACTCGGATTTTGAGAAAAGAGCACTCTTCTACTCAACTGTGTTTCCTATGTGGTCACAACAGTGAGCTTACTCAGAACAAAAGAACTGTGCTTCCTATACACACGGGCCACATCTAGTTCAACTCTGCTTAGGAAACTGACAAGAACAGTAGCTCCTCTTCAGTCCAATACACTGTACTTGATTGGAACAGACGCAAGTGCTATTTGTACTGTGTATGGCAATGGGAGCGCAATAGTGACTCTTCTTACCAAAAAATAACTCTACTCGTAGGACCAGAAACTGCATGTGATTCAAATTCATTTAGGACTGGGAAACAAAAGGTAGCTCGCCTTACAAGAAACACACTCTGCTTTTGAGAAAAGAGCACTCTTCATCTCTACTATGTGTCCTATGGGTTCCGAACAGTGAGCTTGCTCAGAACAAAAGAACTGTGCTTCCTATGCACACGGGCCATATCTAGTTCAACTCTGATTAGGAAACTGACAAGAACAGTAGCTCCTCTTCAGTCCAATACACTGTACTTGCTGGGAACAGATGCGAGTGCTATTTGCACTGTGTTTGGCAATGGGAGCGCAATAGTGACTTTCCTTACCAGAAAACAACTCTTGCTCGTAGTACCAAAAACTGCATGTGATTCAACTCCATTTAGGACTGGGAAACAAACGCTAGCTCGCCTTACAAGAAACACACTCTGCTTTTGAGAAAAGAGCAGTCTTCTACTCTACTGTGTTTTCTATAGGGCCAGTACAGTGAGGTTGCTCAGAAAAAAAGGACTGTGCTTCCTACACAAATGGCCATATCCATTTCAATTCTGCTTAGGAAACTGACAAGAACAGTAGCTCCTCTTCAGTCCAATACAATGTACTTGCTGGGAACAGATGCGAGTGCTATTTGCACTGTGTTTGGCAATGGGAGCGCAATAGTGACTTTCCTTACCAGAAAACAACTCTTGCGCGTAGGACCAAAAACTGCATGTGATTCAAATCCATTTAGGACTGGGAAACAAATGCTAGCTTGCCTTACAAGAAACACACACTGCTTTTGAGAAAAGAGCACTCTTCTACTCTACTGTGTTTTCTATAGGGCCAGAACAGTGAGCTTGCTCAGAACAAATGAACTGTGCTTCCTACACACACGGGCCATATCTAGTTCAACTCTGCTTAGGAAACTGATGAGAACAGTGGCTCCTCTTCAATCCAATACACTGTACTTGCTGGGAACAGATGCGAGTGCAATTTGCACTGTGTATGGCAATGGGAGCACAATAGTGACTCTTCTTACCAGAAAACAACTCTTGCTCTTAGGACCAGTAACTGCATGTGATTCAACTCCATTTAGGACTGGGAAAAAAACACTAGCTCGACTTACAAGAAACACACTCTGCTTTTGAGAAAAGAGCACTCTTCTACTCTACTGTATTTCCTATGGTGTCCGAACAGTGAGCTTGCTCAGAAAAAAAGAAATGTACTTAGCACACATGGCCATATCTAGTTCAATTCTGCTTAGGAAACTGACAAGAACAGTAGATCCTCTTCAGTGCAATACACTGTACATGCTGGGAGAAGAAGCCAGTGCTATTTGCCCTGTGTATGACGATGGGAGCACAATAGTGACTCTTCTTACCAGAAAACATCTCTTGCTCGTAGGAACAGAAACTGCATGTGATTCAACTCCATTTAGGACTGGGAAACAAACACTAGCTCGCCTTGCAAGAAACACACTCTGCTTTTGAGAAAAGAGCACTCTTCTACTCTACTGTGTTTCCTATAGGGCCAGAACAGTGAGCTTGCTCAGAACAAAAGAATTGTGCTTCCTACACACACGGGCTATATCTAGTTCAACTCTGCATAGGAAACTGACAAGAACAGTAGATCCTCTTCAGTCCAATACACTGTACATGCTGGGAAAAGACGCCAGTGCTATTTGCCCTGTGTATGACAATGCGAGCGCAATAGTGACTCTTCTTACCAGAAAACAACTCTTGTTTGTAGGACCAGAAACTGCATGTGATTCAACTCCATTTAGGTCTGGGAAGCAAATGCTATCTCACCTTACAAGAAACACACTCTGCTTTTGAGAAAAGAGCACTGAGTTTCCTATTGGGTCCGCACAGTGAGCTTGCTCAGAACAAAAGAGCTGTGCTTCCTATACACACGGGCCATATCTAGTTCAACTCTGCTTAGGAAACTGACAAGAACAGTAGCTCCTCTTCAGTCCAATACTCTGTACTTGCTGGGAACAGACGCAAGTGCTATTTGCACTGTGTATGGCAATGGGAGCTCAATAGTGACTATTCTTACCAAAAAACAACTCTACTCGTAGGACCAGAAACTGCAATTGATTCAACTTCTTTTACGACTGGGAAACAAAAGCTAGCTCGCCTTACAATAAAACACACTCTGCTTTTGAGAAAAGAGTACTCTTCTACTCTACTGTGTTTCCTATGGGGTCCGAAAAGTGAGCTTGCTCAGAACAAATGAACTGTGCTTCCTACACACACGGGTCATATCTAGTTCAACTCTCCTTAGGAAACTGACAAAAACAGTAGCTCCTCTTCATTCAAATACACTGTACTTGCTGGGAACAGACGCGAGTGCTATTTGCACTGTGTATGGCAAAGGGAGCACAATAGTGACTCTTCTTACCAGAAAACAACTCTAGCTCATAGGACCAGAAACTGCATTTGATTCAATCTATTTAGGACTGGGAAACAAACGCTTGCTCGCCTTACAAGAAACACGCTCTGCTTTTGAGAATAGGGCACACAGCTACTCTACTGTGTTTCCTATGGGGTTCCAACAGTGAGCTTGCTCAGAACAAAAGAACTGTGCTTCCTACACACTCGGGTCATATCCAGTTCAATTCTGCTTAGGAAAT
Source organism: Peromyscus eremicus (assembly GCF_949786415.1). Taxonomy (NCBI): domain Eukaryota; kingdom Metazoa; phylum Chordata; class Mammalia; order Rodentia; family Cricetidae; genus Peromyscus; species Peromyscus eremicus. The sequence continues at coordinate 50,651 of NW_026735989.1, forward strand.
TGACAAGAACAGTAGCTCCTCTTCAGTCCAATACACTGTACTTACTGGGAACAGATGCGAGTGCTATTTGCACTGTGTTTGGCAATGGGAGCGCAATAGTGACTCTTCTTACCAGAAAACAACTCTAGCTCATAGAACCAGAAACTGCATTTGATTCAATCTATTTAGGACTGGGAAACAAACGCTTGCTCGCCTTACAAGAAACACGCTCTGCTTTTGAGAATAGGGCACACAGCTACTCTACTGTGTTTCCTATGGGGTCCAAACAGTGAACTTTCTCAGAACAAAAGAACTGTGCTTCCTAAACACACGGGCCATATCTAGTTCAACTCTGATTAGGAAACTGACAAAAATAGTAGCTCCTCTTCAGTCCAATACACTGTACTTGCTGGGAACAGAATCGAGTGCTATTTGCACTATGTATGGCAATGGGAGTGCAATAATGACTTTCCTTACCAGAAAACAACTCTTGCTCGTACGTCCAGAAGCTGCATGTGATTCAAATCCATTTAGGATTGGGAAGCAAACACTAGCTCGCATTACAAGAAACACACTCGGATTTTGAGAAAAGAGCACTCTTCTACTCAACTGTGTTTCCTATGTGGTCACAACAGTGAGCTTACTCAGAACAAAAGAACTGTGCTTCCTATACACACGGGCCACATCTAGTTCAACTCTGCTTAGGAAACTGACAAGAACAGTAGCTCCTCTTCAGTCCCATACACTGTACTTGATTGGAACAGACGCAAGTGCTATTTGTACTGTGTATGGCAATGGGAGCGCAATAGTGACTCTTCTTACCAAAAAATAACTCTACTCGTAGGACCAGAAACTGCATGTGATTCAAATTCATTTAGGACTGGGAAACAAAAGGTAGCTCGCCTTACAAGAAACACACTCTGCTTTTGAGAAAAGAGCACTCTTCATCTCTACTATGTGTCCTATGGGTTCCGAACAGTGAGCTTGCTCAGAACAAAAGAACTGTGCTTCCTATGCACACGAGCCATATCTAGTTCAACTCTGATTAGGAAACTGACAAGAACAGTAGCTCCTCTTCAGTCCAATACACTGTACTTGCTGGGAACAGATGCGAGTGCTATTTGCACTGTGTTTGGCAATGGGAGCGCAATAGTGACTTTCCTTACCAGAAAACAACTCTTGCTCGTAGTACCAAAAACTGCATGTGATTCAACTCCATTTAGGACTGGGAAACAAACGCTAGCTCGCCTTACAAGAAACACACTCTGCTTTTGAGAAAAGAGCAGTCTTCTACTCTACTGTGTTTTCTATAGGGCCAGTACAGTGAGGTTGCTCAGAAAAAAAGGACTGTGCTTCCTACACAAATGGCCATATCCATTTCAATTCTGCTTAGGAAACTGACAAGAACAGTAGCTCCTCTTCAGTCCAATACAATGTACTTGCTGGGAACAGATGCGAGTGCTATTTGCACTGTGTTTGGCAATGGGAGCGCAATAGTGACTTTCCTTACCAGAAAACAACTCTTGCGCGTAGGACCAAAAACTGCATGTGATTCAAATCCATTTAGGACTGGGAAACAAATGCTAGCTTGCCTTACAAGAAACACACTCTGCTTTTGAGAAAAGAGCACTCTTCTACTCTACTGTGTTTTCTATAGGGCCAGAACAGTGAGCTTGCTCAGAACAAATGAACTGTGCTTCCTACACACACGGGCCATATCTAGTTCAACTCTGCTTAGGAAACTGATGAGAACAGTGGCTCCTCTTCAATCCAATACACTGTACTTGCTGGGAACAGATGCGAGTGCAATTTGCACTGTGTATGGCAATGGGAGCACAATAGTGACTCTTCTTACCAGAAAACAACTCTTGCTCTTAGGACCAGTAACTGCATGTGATTCAACTCCATTTAGGACTGGGAAAAAAACACTAGCTCGACTTACAAGAAACACACTCTGCTTTTGAGAAAAGAGCACTCTTCTACTCTACTGTATTTCCTATGGGGTCCGAACAGTGAGCTTGCTTAGAACAAAAGAAATGTACTTAGCACACATGGCCATATCTAGTTCAATTCTGCTTAGGAAACTGACAAGAACAGTAGATCCTCTTCAGTGCAATACACTGTACATGCTGGGAGAAGAAGCTAGTGCTATTTGCCCTGTGTATGACGATGGGAGCACAATAGTGACTCTTCTTACCAGAAAACATCTCTTGCTCGTAGGAACAGAAACTGCATGTGATTCAACTCCATTTAGGACTGGGAAACAAACACTAGCTCGCCTTGCAAGAAACACACTCTGCTTTTGAGAAAAGAGCACTCTTCTACTCTACTGTGTTTCCTATAGGGCCAGAACAGTGAGCTTGCTCAGAACAAAAGAATTGTGCTTCCTACACACACGGGCTATATCTAGTTCAACTCTGCATAGGAAACTGACAAGAACAGTAGATCCTCTTCAGTCCAATACACTGTACATGCTGGGAAAAGACGCCAGTGCTATTTGCCCTGTGTATGAAAATGCGAGCGCAATAGTGACTCTTCTTACCAGAAAACAACTCTTGCGCGTAGGACCAGAAACTGCATGTGATTCAACTCCATTTAGGTCTGGGAAGCAAATGCTATCTCACCTTACAAGAAACACACTCTGCTTTTGAGAAAAGAGCACTGAGTTTCCTATTGGGTCCGCACAGTGAGCTTGCTCAGAACAAAAGAGCTGTGCTTCCTATACACACGGGCCATAAATAGTTCAACTCTGCTTAGGAAACTGACAAGAACAGTAGCTCCTCTTCAGTCCAATACTCTGTACTTGCTGGGAACAGACGTGAGTGCTATTTGTGCTCTGTATGGCAAGGGGAGCGCAATAGTGACTTTCCTTAACAGAAAACAACTCTTGCTCGTATGACCAAAAACTGCATGTGATTAAACTCCATTTAGGGGTGGGAAACAAACGCTAGCTCACCTTACAAGAAACACACTCTGCTTTTGAGAAAAGAGCACTCTTCTACTCTACTGTGTTTCCTATGGGGTCCAAACAGTGAGCTTTCTCAGAACAAAAGAACTGTGCTTCCTAAACACACGGGCCATATCTAGTTCAACTCTGATTAGGAAACTGACAAAAATAGTAGCTCCTCTTCAGTCCAATACACTGTACTTGCTGGGAACAGAATCGAGTGCTATTTGCACTATGTATGGCAATGGGAGTGCAATAATGACTTTCCTTACCAGAAAACAACTCTTGCTCGTACGTCCAGAAGCTGCATGTGATTCAACTCCATTTAGGACAGGGAAACAAACGCTAGCTCGCCTTACAAGAAACACACTCTGCTTTTGAGAAAAGAGCACTCTTCTACTCTACTGTGTTTCCTATAGGGCCAGTACAGTGAGCTTGCTCAGAAAAAAAGAACTGTGCTTCCTACACAAATGGCCATATCCATTTCAATTCTGCTTAGGAAACTGACAAGAACAGTAGCTCCTCTTCAGTCCAATACACTGTACTTGCTGGGAACAGATGCGAGTGCTATTTGCACTGTGTTTGGCAATGGGAGCGCAATAGTGACTCTTCTTACCAGAAAACAACTCTAGCTCATAGGACCAGAAACTGCATTTGATTCAATCTATTTAGGACTGGGAAACAAACGCTTGGTCGCCTTACAAGAAACACGCTCTGCTTTTGAGAATAGGGCACACAGCTACTCTACTGTGTTTCCTATGGGGTTCCAACAGTGAGCTTGCTCAGAACAAAAGAACTGTGCTTCCTACACACTCGGGTCATATCCAGTTCAATTCTGCTTAGGAAATTGACAAGAACAGTAGCTCTTCTTCAGTCCAATACACTGTACTTGCTGGGAACAGATGCGAGTGCTATTTGCAGTGTGTTTGGCAATGGGAGCGCAATAGTGACTTTCCTTACCAGAAAACAACTCTTGCGCGTAGGACCAAAAACTGCATGTGATTCAACTCCATTTAGGACTGGGAAACAAACGCTAGCTCGCCTTACAAGAAACACACTCTGCTTTTGAGAAAAGAGCACTCTTCTTCTCTACTATGTGTCCTATGGGGTTCCAAACAGTGAGCTTGCTCAGAACAAATGAACTGTGCTTCCTACACACACGGGTCATATCTAGTTCAAGTCTGCTTAGGAAACTGAGAAGTACAGTAGCTCCTCTTCAATCCAATACACTGTACTTGCTGGGGCAGACGCAAGTGCTATTTGCACTGTGTATGGCAATGGGAGCGCAATAGTGACACTTCTTACCAGAAAACAACTCTTGCTCTAAGGACAAGAAACTACATGTGATTCAACTCCGTTTTGGACTGGGAAGCAAACGCTAGGTTGCCTTACACTAAACACACTCGGCTTTTGAGAAAAGAGCACTCTTCTACTCTACTGTGTTTCCTAAGGGGTCCAAACAGTGAGCTTGCTCAGAACAAAAGAACTGTGCTTCCTACACACACGGGCCATATCTAGTTCAACTCTGGTTAGGAAACTGACAAGAACAGTAGCTCCTCTTCAGTCCAATACACTGTACTTGCTGGGAACAGACGCAAGTGCTATTTGCACTGTGTATGTCAATGGGAGCGCAATAGTGACTATCCTTACGAGAAAACAACTCTTGCTCATAGGACCAAAAACTGCATGTGATTCAACTCCATTTAGGACTGGGAATCAAACGCTAGCTCGCCTTACAAGAAACACACTCTGCTTTTGAGAAAAGAACACTCTTCTACTCTACCGTGTTTCCTATGGGGTCCGAACAGTGAGCTTGCTCAGAACAAAAGAACTGTGCTTCCTATACACACGGACCATATCTAGTTCAACTCTGCTTAGGAAACTGACAAGAATAGTAGTTCCTCTTCAGTCCAATACACTGTACTTGATTGGAACAGACACAAGTGTTATTTGTAATGTGTATGGCAATGGGAGCCCAATAGTGACTCTTCTTACCAAAAAATAACTCTGCTCGTAGGACCGGAAACTGCATGTGATTCAAACTCATTTAGGACTGGGAAACAAACTCTAGCTCGCCTTACAAAAAACACACTCTGCTTTTGAGAAAAGAGCACTCTTCTACTCTACTGTGTTTCCTATGGGGTCTGAACAGTGAGCTTCCTCAGAACAAAAGAACTGTGCTTCCTACACACACGGGCCATATCTAGTTCAACTCTGCTTTGGAAACTGATGAGAACAGTAGCTCCTCTTCACTCCAATACACTGTACTTACTGGAAACAGACGCGAGTGCTATTTGCACTGTGTACAGCAATTGGAGCACAATAGTGACTCTTCTTACCAGAAAACACCTCTTGCTCTTAGGACCAGAAACTGTGTTTGATTCAATCCACTTAGGACTGGGAAACATACACTAGCTCGCCTTACAAGAAACAAGCTCTGCTTTTGAGAATAGGGCACACTTCTACTCTACTGTGTTTCCTATAGGGTCCAAACAGTGAGCTTGCTCAGAACAAAAGAAGTGTGCTTCCTACACACACGGGCCATATCTTGTTCAATTCTGCTTAGGAAACTGACAAGAACAGTAGATCCTCTTCAGTCCAATACACTGTACTTGCTGTGAACAGACGCCAGTGGTATTTGCACTGTGTATGACAATGGGAGCCCAATAGTGACTTTTTTTTTTTTTGGTTTTTCAAGACAGGGTTTCTCTGTGTAGCTTTGTGCCTTTCCTGGGACTCACTTGGTAGTCCTGGTTGGCCTCGAACTCACAGAGATCCACCTGGCTCTGCCTCCCAATTGCTGGGATTAAAGGCGTGCGCCACCACAGCCCGGCTCAATAGTGACTTTTATTACCAGAAAAAACTCTTGCTTGTAGGACCAGAAACTGCATGTGATTCAAATCCATTTAGGACTGGGAAGCAAACACTAGCTCGCATTACAAGAAACACACTCTGCTTTTGAGAAAAGAGCACTCTTCCTCTCTACTATGTGTCCTAATGGTTCCGAACAGTGAGCTTGCTCAGAACAAAAGAACTGTGCTTCCTATGCACACGGGCCACATATAGTTCAACTCTGCTTAGGAAACTGACAAGAACAGTAGCTCCTCTTCAGTCAAATACACTGTACTTGCTGGGAACAGATGCGAGTGCTATTTGTACTGTGTTTGGCAATGGGAGCGCAATAGTGACTTTCCTTACCAGAAAACAACTCTTGCGCGTAGGACCAAAAACTGCATGTGATTCAACTCCATTTAGAACTGGGAAACAAACGCTAGCTCGCCTTACAAGAAACACACTCTACTTTTCAGAAAAGAGCACTCTTCTACTCTACTGTGTTTCCTATAGGGCCAGAACAGTGAGCTTGCTCAGAACAAAAGAACTGTGCTTCCTACACACACGGGCCATATCTAGTTCAACTCTGCTTAGGAAACTGACGAGAACAGTAGCATTTCTTCAGTCCAATACACTGTACTTGCTGGGAACAGAATCGAGTGCTATTTGCACGGTGTACGGCAATGGGAGCACAATAGTGACTCTTCTTACCAGAAAACAACTCTTGCTCTTAGTACCAGTAACTGCATGTGATTCAACTCCATTTAGGACTGGGAAACAAACACTAGCTCGCATTACAAGAAACACACTCTGCTTTTGAGAAAAGAGCACTCTTCTACTCTACTGTGTTTCCTATGGGGTCCGAACAGTGAGCTTGCTCAGAACAAAAGAACTGTGCTTCCTATACACACGGGCCATATCTAGTTCAACTCTGCTTAGGAAACTGACAAAAACAGTAGCTCCTCTTCATTCAAATACACTGTACTTGCTGGGAACAGATGTGAGTGCTATTTGCACTGTGTTTGGCAATGGGAGCGCAATAGTGACTTTCCTTACCAGAAAACAACTCTTGCGCATAGGACCAAAAACTGCATGTGATTCAACTCCATTTAGGACTGGGAAACAAACGCTAGCTCGACTTATAAGAAACACACTCTGCTTTTGAGAAAAGAGCACTCTTCTACTCTACTGTGTTTCCTATGGGGTCCGAACAGTGAGCTTGCTCAGAACAAAATAACTGTGCTTCCTATACACACGGGCCATATCTAGTTCAACTCTGATTAGGAAACTGACAAGAAGAGTAGCTCCTCTTCATTCCAATACACTGTAATTGATTGGAACAGACGCAAGTGTTATTTGTACTGTGTATGGCAATGGGAGCGCAATAGTGACTCTTCTTACCAAAAAATAACTCTACTCGTAGGACGGGAATCTGCATGTGATTCAAACTCATTTAGGACTGGGAAACAAAAGCTAGCTTGCCTTACAAGAAACACACTCTGCTTTTGAGAAAAGAGCACTCTTCTTCTCTACTATGTGTCCTATGGGTTCCGAACAGTGAGCTTGCTCAGAACAAATGAACTGTGCTTCCTACACACACGGGTCATATCTAGTTCAAGTCTGCTTAGGAAACTGACAAGTACAGTAGCTCCTCCTCAATCCAATACACTGTACTTGCTGGGAGCAGACGCAAGTGCTATTTGCACTGTGTATGGCAATGGGAGCGCAATAGTGACACTTCTTACCAGAAAACAACTCTTGCACTTAGGACCAGAAACTGCATGTGATTCAACTCCGTTTTGGACTGGGAAGCAAACGCTAGGTCGCCTTACACTAAACACACTCGGCTTTTGAAAAAAGAGCACTCTTCTACTCTACTGTGTTTCCTACAGGGTCCAAACAGTGAGCTTGCTCAGAACAAATGAAATGTGCTTCATACACACACGGGCCATATCTAATTCAACTCTGATTAGGAACCTGACAAGAACAGTAGATCCTCTTCAGTCCAATACTCTGTACATGCTGTGAACAAATGCCAGTGCTATTTGCCCTGTGTATGACAATGGGAGCACAATAGTGACTCTTCTTACCAAAAAATAACTCTACTCGTAGGACCAGAAACTGCATGTGATTCAAATTCATTTAGGACTGGAAATCAAAAGCTATCTCGCCTTACAAGAAACACACTCTGTTTTTGAGAAAAGAGCACTCTTCTTCTCTACTCTATTTCCTATGGGGTTCGAACAGTGAGCTTGCTCAGAACAAAAGAAATGTACTTCCTGCACACATGGCCATATCTAGTTCAATTCTGCTTAGGAAACTGACAAGAACAGTAGATCCTCTTCAGTGCAATACACTGTACATGCTGGGAGAAGAAGCCAGTGCTATTTGTCCTGTGTATGACAATGGGAGCACAGTAGTGACTCTTCTTACCAGAAAACATCTCTTGCTCGAAGGAACAGAAACTGCATGTGATTCAACTCCATTTAGAACTTGGAAACAAACACTAGCTCGCCTTACAAGAAACACACTCTACTTTTGAGAAAAGAGCACTCTTCTATTCTACTGTGTTTCCTATGGGGTCTGAACAGTGAGCTTGCTCAGAACAAAAGAACTGTGCTTCCTACACACACCGGCCATATCTAGTTCAACTCTGCTTAGGAAACTGACAAGAACAGTAGATCCTCTTCAGTCCAATACACTGTACATGCTGGGAAAAGACGCCAGTGGTATTTGCCCTGTGTATGACAATGCGAGCGCAATAGTGACTCTTCTTACCAGAAAAAAACTCTTGCTTGTAGGACCTGAAAGTGCATGTGATTCAACTCCATTTAAGTCTGGGAAGCAAACGCTATCTCGCCTTACAAGGAACACACTCTGCTTTTGAGAAAAGAGCACCGAGTTTCCTATGGGGTCCGCACAGTGAGCTTGCTCAGAACAAAAGAGCTGTGCTTCCTATACACAGGGGCCATATCTAGTTCAACTCTGCTTAGGAAACTGACAAGAACAGTAGCTCCTCTTCAGTCCAATACACTGTACTTGCTGGGAACAGAATCGAGTGCTATTTGCACTATGTATGGCAATGGGAGTTCAATAATGACTTTCCTTACCAGAAAACAACTTTTGGTCCTACGTCCAGAAGCTGCATGTGATTCAACTCCATTTAGGACTGGGAAACAAACGCTAGCTCGCCTTACAAAAAACACACTCTGCTTTTGAGAAAAGAGCACTCTTCTACTCTACTGTGTTTACTATAGGGCCAGAAAGTGAGCTTGCTCAAAAGAAAAGAACTGTGCTTCCTATACACAGGGGCCATATCAGTTCAACTCTGCTTAGGAAACTGACAAGAACAGTAGCTCCTCTTCAGTCCAATACACTGTACTTGATTGGAACAGACGCACGTGCTATTTGCACTGTGTATGGCAATGGGAGCTCAATAGTGACTCTTCTTACCAAAAAACAACTCTACTCGTAGGACCAGAGACTGCATGTGATTCAACTTCTTTTACGACTGGGAAACAAAAGCTAGCTCGCCTTACAATAAAACACACTCTGCTTTTGAGAAAAGAGTACTCTTCTACTCTACTGTGTTTCCTATGGAGTCCGAACAGTGAGCTTGCTCAGAACAAATGAACTGTGCTTCCTACACACAAGGGTCATATCTAGTTCAACTCTCCTTAGGAAACTGACAAAAACAGTAGCTCCTCTTCATTCAAATACTCTGTACTTGCTGGGAACAGACGCGAGTGCTATTTGCACTGTGTATGGCAAAGGGAGCGCAATAGTGACTCTTCTTACCAGAAAACAACTCTAGCTCATAGGACCAGAAACTGCATTTGATTCAATCTATTTAGGACTGGGAAACAAACGCTAGCTCGCCTTACAAGAAACACACTCTGCTTTTGAGAAAAGAGCACTCTTCTACTCTACTGTGTTTCCTATGGGGTCCGAACAGTGAGCTTCCTCAGAACAAAAGAACTGTGCTTCCTATACACACGGGCCATATCTAGTTCAACTCTGATTAGGAAACTGACAAGAAGAGTAGCTCCTCTTCATTCCAATACACTGTAATTGATTGGAACAGACGCAAGTGTTATTAGTACTGTGTATGGCAATGGGAGCGCAATAGTGACTCTTCTTACCAAAAAATAACTCTACTCGTAGGACGGGAATCTGCATGTGATTCAAACTCATTTAGGACTGGGAAACAAAAGCTAGCTCCCCTTACAAGAAACACACTCTGCTTTTGAGAAAAGTGCACTCTTCTTCTCTACTATGTGTCCTATGGGTTCCGAACAGTGAGCTTGCTCAGAACAAAAGAACTGTGCTTCCTACGCACACGGGCCATATCAAGTTCAACTCTGCTCCGGAAACTGACAAGAACAGTATCTCCTCTTCAGTCCAATACACTGTACTTGATTGGAACAGACGCGAGTGCTATTTGTACTCTGTATGGCAATGGGAGCGCAATAGTGACTTTCCTTACCAGAAAACAACTCTTGCTCGTAGGAACACAAACTGCATGTGATTGCACTCCATTTAGGAATGGGAAACAAACGCTAGCTCGCCTTAAAAGAAACACACTCTGCTTTTGAGAAAAAAGCACTCTTCTACTCTACAAAGTTTCCTATGGGGTCCGAACAGTGAGCTTGCTCAGAAAAAAAAACTGTGCTTCCAACACACACGGCCATATCTAGTTCAAGTCTGCTTAGGAATCTGAGGAGAACAGCAGCGCCTCTTCAGTCCAATACACTGTACTTGCTGGGAACAGATGGGAGGGCTATTTGCACTGTGTATGGCAATGGGAGCACAATAGTGACTTTCCTTACCAGAAAACAACTCTTGCTCGTAGGAACACAAACTGCATGTGATTCCACTCCATTTAGGAATGGGAAACAAATGCTAGCTCGCCTTAAAAGAAACACACTCTGCTTTTGAGAAAAAAGCCCTCTTCTACTCTACAAAGTTTCCTATGGGGTCCGAACAGTGAGCTTGCTCAGAAAAAAAAACTGTGCTTCCTACACACACGGCCATATCTAGTTCAAGTCTGCTTAAGAACCTGACAAGAACAGTAGATCCTCTTCAGCCCAATACACTGTACTTGCTGCGAACAGATGCCAGTGCTATTTGTCCTGTGTATGGCAATGGCAGTGCAATAGTGACTCTTCTTACCATAAAACAACTCTTGCTCGTAATACCAGAAACTGCATGGGATTCAACTCCATTTAGGACTGCGAAACAAACACTAGCACGCCTTACAAGAAACAAACTCTGCTTTTGAGAAAAGAGCACTCTTCTACTCTACTGTGTTTCCTATAGGTCCAGAACAGTGACTTGCTCAGAACATAAGAACTGTGCTTCCTACACACACGGGCCATATCTACTTCAACTCTGCTTAGGAAACTGACAAGAACAGTAGCTCCTTTTCAGTCCCATACACTGCACTTGCTGGGAACAGACTCGAGTGCTATTTGCACTGTGTATGCAATGGGAGCGCAATAGTGACTTTCCTTACCAGAAAACAACTCTTGCTCGTAGGACCAGAAACTGCATGTGATTCAACTCAATTTAGGACTTGGAAACAAATGCTAGCTCACCTTACAAGAAACACACTCTGCTTTTGAGAAAAGAGCACTCTTCTACTCTAATGTGTTTCCTATAGGGTCCGAACAGTGAGCTTGCTCAAAAAAAAAAACTGTGCTTCCTACACACACGGGCCATATCTAGTTCAACTCTGCTTAGGAAACTGACAAGAACAGTAGCTCCTCCCTCAGTCCCATACACTGTACTTGCTGGGAATAGACGCGAGTGCTATTTGCACTGTGTATGGCAATGGGAGCACAATAGTGACATTCCTTTCCAGAAAACAACTCTTGCTCGTAGGACCAGAACCTGCATGTGATTCATCTCCATTTAGGACTGGGAAACAAATGCTAGCTCGCCTTACATGAAACATACTCTGCTTTTGAGAAAAGAGCACTCTTCTACTCTACTGTGTTTCCTATGGGGTCCGAAGAGTGAGCATGCTCAGAACAAAAGAACTGTGCTTCCTACACACACGGGCCATATCTAGTTCAACTCTGCTTAGGAAACTGACAAGAACAGTAGCTCCTCTTCAGTCCAATACACTTTACTTGCGGGGAACAGACGCGAGTGCTATTTGCTCTGTGTATGGCAATTGGAGCACAATAGTGACTCGTCTTACCAGAAAACAACTCTTGCTCGTAGGACAAAAAACTGCATGTGACTCAACTCCATTTAAGACTGGGAAACAAACGCTAGCTCGCCTTAAAAGAAACACACTCTGCTTTAGAGAAAAGAGTACTCTTCTACTCTACTGTGTTTCCTATAGGGCCAGAACAGTGAGCTTGCTCAGAACATAAGAACTGTGCTTCCTACACACACGGGCCATATCGAGTTCAACTCTGCTTAGGAACCTGACAAGAACAGTAGCTCCTCTTCATTCCAATACACTGTACTTGCTGGGAACAGACGCATGTGCTATTTGCACTGTGTATGGCAATGGGAGCGCAATAGTGACTTTCCTTACCAGAAAACAACTCTTGCTCGTAGAACCAGAAACTGCATGTGATTCCTCTCCATTTAGGACTGGAAACAAAAGCTAGCTCACCTTACAAGAAACACACTCTGCTTTAGAGAAAAGAGCACTCTTCTACTTTACTGTGTTTCCTATAGGGCCAGAACAGTGAGCTTGCTCAGAACAAAAGAACTGTCCTTCGTACACACGGGCCATATCTAGTTCAACTCTGCTTAGGAAACTGACAAGAAGAGTAGCTCCTCTTCAGTCGGATACACTGTACTTGCTGGGAACAGACGCAAGTGCTATTTGTACTGTTTATGGCAATGGGAGCGCAATAGTGACTTTCCTTACCAGAAAACAACTCTTGCTCCTAGGACCAGATACTGCATGTGATTCAACTCTATTTAGGACTGGGAAGCAAACGCTAGCTCGCCTTACAAGAAACACACTCTGCTTTAGAGAAAAGAGCACTCTTCTACTCTACTGTGTTTCCTATGTGTTCCGAACAGTGAACTTGCTGAGAACAAAAAAACTGTGCTTCCTACACACACGGCCATATCTAGTTCAAGTCTGCTTAGGAAACTGACAAGAACAGTAGATCCTCTTCAGTCCAATACACTGTACTTGCTGGGAACAGACTCCAGTGCTATTTGTCCTGTGTATGGCAATGGCAGCACAATAGTGACTCTTCTTACCAGAAAACAACTCTTGCTCGTAATACAAGAAACTGCATGTGATTCAACTCCATTTATGCCTGGGAAACAAACTCTAGCTCGCTTTACAAGAAACACACTCTGCTTTTGAGAAAAGAGCACTCTTCTACTCTACTGTGTTTTCTATAGGGCCAGAACAGTGAGCTTGCTCAGAAAAAAAGAACTGTGCTTCCTACACACACGGGCCATATCTAGTTCAACTCTGCTTAGGAAACTGACAAGAACAGTAGCTCCTCTTCAGTCCAATACACTGAACTTGTTGGGAACAGACACGAGGGCTATTTGCAGTGTGTATGGCAATGGGAGCACAATAGTGACTTTCTTTACCAGAAAACAACTCTTGCTCGTAGGACCAGAAACTGCATGTGATTCCACTCCATTTAGGACTGGGAAACAAACGGTAGCTCGCCTTACAAGAAACACACTCTGCTTTAGAGAAAAGAGCACTCTTCTACTCTACAGTTTTTCCTATGGGGTCCAAACAGTGAGCTTGCTCAGAACAAAAGAACTGTGCTTCCTACACACACGGACCATATCTAGTTCAACTCTGCTTAGTAAACTGACAAGAACAGTAGCTCCTATTCAGTCCAATACACTGTACTTGCTGGGAAAAAATGCGAGTGCTATTTGCCTTGTGTAGGGCAATGGGAGCACAATAGTGACTTTCCTTACCATAAAAAAACTCTTGCTCATAGGACCAGAAACTGCATGTGATTCAACTCCATTTAGGTCTGGGAAACAAATGCTAGCTCGCCTTACATGAAACACACTCTGCTTTTGAGAAAAGAGCACTCTTCTACTCTACTGTGTTTCCTATGGGGTCCGAACAGTGAGCTTGCTCAGAACAAAAGAACTGTGCTTCCTACACACAAGGGCCATATCTAGTTCAACTCTTCTTAGGAAACTGACAAGAACAGTAGCTCCTTTTCAGTCCAATACACTGTACATGCGGGGAAGAGACGCGAGTGCTATTTGCACTGTGTATGGCAATTAGAGCACAATAGTGACTCGTCTTACCAGAAAACAACTCTTGCTCGTAGGACAAAAAAACTGAATGTGACTCAACTCCATTTAGGACTGGGAAACAAATGCTAGCTCGACGTCCAAGAAACACACTCTGCTTTTGAGAAAAGAGCACTCTTCTCCTCTACTGTGTTTCCTATGTGTTCGGAAAAGTGAGCTTGCTCAGAACAAAAAAACTGTGCTTCCTACACACACGGCCATATCTAGTTCAAGTCTGCTTAGGAACCTGACAAGAACAGTAGATCCTCTTCAGTCCAATACAGTGTACTTGCTGGGAACAGACGCCAATGCTATTTGTCCTGTGTATGGCAATGGCAGCGCAATAGTGATTCTTCTTACCAGAAAACAACTCTTGCTCGTGGACCAGAAACTGCATGTGATTCAACTCCATTTAGGACTGGGAAAGAAACCCTAGCTCGCTTTACAAGAAACACACTCTGCTTTTGAGAAAAGAGCACTATTCTACTCTACTGTGTTTCCTATAGGGCCAGAACAGTGAGCTTGCTCAGAAAAAAAGAACTGTGCTTCCTACACACACGGGCCATATCTAGTTCAACTCTGCTTAGGAAACTGACAAGAACAGTAGCTACTCTTCTTTCCAATACACTGTACTTGCTGGGAACAGATGGGAGGGCTATTTGCACTGTGTATGGCAATGGGAGCACAATAGTGACTTTCCTTACCAGAAAACAACTCTTGCTCGTAGGAACACAAACTGCATGTGATTCCACTCCATTTAGGAATGGGAAACAAATGCTAGCTCGCCTTAAAAGAAACACACTCTGCTTTTGAGAAAAAAGCACTCTTCTACTCTACTGTGTTTCCTATGGGGTCCGAACAGTGAGCTTGCTCAGAACAAAAGAACTGTGCTTCCTACACACACGGCCATATCTAGTTCAAGTCTGCTTAGGAACCTGACAAGAACAATAGATCCTCTTCAGCCCAATATACTGTACTTGCTGCGAACAGACGCCAGTGCTATTTGTTCTGTGTATGGCAATGGCAGCGCAATAGTGACTCTTTTTACCAGAAAACAACTCTTGTTCGTAGTACCAGAAACTGCATGGGATTCAACTCCATTTAGGACTGCGAAACAAACGCTAGCTTGCCTTACAAGTAACACACTCTGCTTTAGAGAAAAGAGCACTCTTTTGCTCTACTGTGTTTCCTATGGGGTCCAAACAGTGAGCTTGCAAAGAAAAAAAGAACTGTGCTTCCTACAAACACGGATCATATCTAGTTCAACTCTGCTTAGGAAACTCACAAGAACAGTAGCACCTATCCAGTCCAATACACTGTACTTGCTGGGAACAGACACGAGTGCTATTTGCACTGTGTATGGCAATGGGAGCACAATGTGACTTTCCTTACCAGAAAAGAACTCTGGTTCGTAGGACCTGAAACTGCATGTGATTCAACTCCATTTAGGACTAGGAAACAAACGATAGCTTGCCTTACAAGAAACACACTCTGCTTTTGAGAAAAGAGCACTCTTCTACTCTACTGTGTTTCCTATAGGGCCAGAACAGTGAGCTTGCTCAGAACATAAGAACTGTGCTTCCTACACACACGGGCCATATCTAGTTCAACTCTGCTTAGGAAACTGACAAGAAAAGTAGCTCCTCTTCAGTCCGATACACTGTACTTGCTGGGTACAGACGCGAGTGCTATTTGCACTGTGTATGGCAATGGGAGCGCAATAGTGACTTTCCTTACCAGAAAACAACTCTTGCTCATAGGACTAGAAACTGCATGTGATTCAACTCCGTTTAGCACTGGGAAACAAACGCTAGCTTGCCTTACAAGAAACACACTCTGCTTTTGAGAAAAGCGCACTCTTCTACTCTACTGTGTTTCCTATAGGGTCAGAACAGTAAGCTTGCTCCGAACAAAAGAACTGTGCTTCCTACACACACGGCCATATCTAGTTCAATTCTGCTTAGGAACCTGACAAGAACAGTAGATCCTCTTCAGTCCAATACACTGTACTTGCTGGGAACAAACGCCAGTGCTCTTTGTCCTGTATATGGCAATTGGAGCACAATAGTGACTCTTCTTACCATAAAACAACTCTTGCTTGTAGGACCAGAAACTGCATGTTATTCAACTCCATTTAGGACTGGAAAACAAACGATAGCTCTCCTTACAAGAAACACACTCTGCTTTAGAGAAAAGAGCACTCTTCTACTCTACTGTGTTTCCTATAGGGCCAGAACAGTGAGCTTGCTCAGAAAAAAAACTGTGCTTCCTACGCACACGGCCCATATCTAGTTCAACTCTGCTTAGGAAACTGACAAGAACAGTAGCTCCTCTTCAGTCCGATACACTGTACTTGCTGGGAACAGACGCCAGTGCTATTTGCACTGTGGATGGCATTGGGAGCACAATAGTGACTTTCCTTACCAGAAAACAACTCTTGCTCGTAGGACCAGAAACTGCATATGATTGAACTCTATTTAGGACTGAGAAACAAATGCTAGCTTGCCTTCCATGAAACACACTCTGCTTTTGAGAAAAGAGGACTCTTCTACTCTACTGTGTTTCCTATTGGGTCTGAACAGTGAGCTTGCTCAGAACAAAAGAACTGATCTTCCTACACACACGGCCATATCTAGTTCAATTCTGCTTAGGCACCTGAAAGAACAGTAGCTCCTCTTCAGTCCAATACACTGTACTTGCTGGGAACAAACGCCAGTGCTCTTTGTCCTGTATATGGCAATTGGAGCACAATAGTGACTCTTCTTACCATAAATCAACTCTTGCTCGTAGGACCAGAAACATGTGATTCAACTCCATTTAGGACTGGGAAACAAACGATAGCTCGCCTTACAAGAAACACACTCTGCTTTAGAGAAAAGAGCACTCTTCTACTCTACTGTGTTTCCTATAGGGCCAGAACAGTTAGCTTGCTCAGAAAAAAAAACTGTGCTTCCTACACACACGGCCCATATCTAGTTCAACTCTGCTTAGGAAACTGACAAGAACAGTAGCTCCTCTTCAGTCCGAAACACTGTACTTACTGGGAACAGATGCCAGTGCTATTTGCACTGTGGATGGCAATGGGAGCACAATAGTGACTTTCCTTACCAGAAAACAACTCTTGCTCGTAGGACCAGAAACTGCATATGATTCAACTCCATTTAGGACTGAGAAACAAATGCTAGCTTGCCTTCCATGAAACACACTCTGCTTTTGAGAAAAGAGCACTCTTCTACTCTACTGTGTTTCCTATGGGGTACGAACAGTGAGCTTGCTCAGAACAAAAGAACTGTGCTTCCTACACACACGGGCCATATCTAGTTCAACTCTGCTTAGGAAACTGACAAGAACAGTAGCTCCTCTTCAGTCCGATACACTGTTCTTGCTGGGAACAGACGCGAGTGCTATTTGCACTGTGTATGGCAATGGGAGCGCAATAGTGACTTTCCTTACCAGAAAACAACTCTTGCTCGTAGGACCAGAAACTGCATGTGATTCAACTCCATTTAGGATTGAGAAACAAATGCTAGCTCGCCTTACATGAAACACACTCTTTTTTTGAGAAAAGAGCACTCTTCTACTCCACTGTGTTTCCTATGTGTTCCGAAAAGTGAGCTTGCTCAGAACAAAAAAAATGTGCTTCCTACACACACGGCCATATCTAGTTCAAGTCTGCTTAGGAACATGACAAGAACAGTAGATCCTCTTCAGTCCAATACATTGTACTTGCTGGGAACAGACGCCAATGCTATTTGTCCTGTGTATGGCAATGGCAGCGCAATAGTGACTCTTCTTACCAGAAAACAACTCTTGCTCGTGGGCCAGAAACTGCATGTGATTCAACTCCATTTAGGACTGGGAAACAAATGCTAGCTCGCCTTACATGAAACACACTCTGCTTCAGAGAAAAGAGTACTCTTCTACTCTACTGTGTTTCCTATGTTTTCCGAACAGTGAGCTTGCTGAGAACAAAAAAACTGTGCTTCCTACACACACGGGTCATATCTACTTCAACTCTGCTTAGGAAACTGACAAGAACAGTAGATCCTCTTCAGTCCAATACACTGTACTTGCAGGGAACAGACGCGAGTGCTATTTGCACTGTGTATGGCAATTGGAGCCCAATAGTGACTTGTCTTACCAGAAAACAACTCTTGCTCGTAGGACAAAAAACTGCATGTGACTCAACTCCATTTAGGACTGGGAAACAAATGCTAGCTCAACGTCCAAGAAACACACTCTGCTTTTGAGAAAAGAGCACTCTTCTACTCTACTGTGTTTCCTATGTGTTACGAAAAGTGAGCTTTCTCAGAACAAAAAAAACTGTGCTTGCTACACACACGGCCATATCTAGTTCAAGTCGGCTTAGGAACCTGACAAGAAAAGTAGATCCTCTTCAGTCCAATACAGTGTACTTGCTGGGAACAGACGCCAATGCTATTTATCCTGTGTATGGCAATGGCAGCGCAATAGTGACTCTTCTTACCAGAAAACAACTCTTGCTCGTGGACCAGAAACTGCATGTGATTCAACTCCATTTAGGACTGGGAAACAAACTCTAGCTCGCTTTACAAGAAACACACTCTGCTTTTTAGAAAAGAGCACTCTTCTACTCTACTGTGTTTCCTATAGGGCCTGAACAGTGAGCTTGCTCAGAAAAAAAGAACTGTGCTTCCTACACACACAGGCCATATGTAGTTCAACTCTGCTTAGGAAACTGAGAAGAACAGTAGCTCCTCTTCTTTCCAATACACTGTACTTGCTGGGAACAGATGGGAGGGCTATTTGCACTGTGTATGGCAATGGGAGCACAATAGTGACTTTCCTTACCAGAAAACAACTCTTGCTCATAGGAACACAAACTGCATGTAATTCCACTCCATTTAAAAATGGGAAACAAACGCTAGCTTGCCTTACATGAAACACACTCTGCTTTTGAGAAAAAAGCACTCTTCTACTCTACTGTGTTTCCTTTGGAGTCCGAACACTGAACTTGCTCAGAACAAAAGAACTGTGCTTCCTACACACACGGCCATATCTAGTTCAATTCTGCATAGGAACCTGAAAGAACAGTAGATACTCTTCAGTCCAATACACTGAACTTGCTGGGAACAGACGCCAGTGCTCTTTGTCCTGTATATGGCAATTGGAGCACAATAGTGACTCTTCTTACCATAAAACAACTCTTGCTCGTAAGACCAGAAACTGCATGTGATTCAACTCCATTTACGACTGGGAAACAAACGATAGCTCGCCTTACAAGAAACACACTCTGCTTTAGAGAAAAGAGCACTCTTCTACTCTACTGTGTTTCCTATAGGGCCAGAACAGTGAGCTTGCTCAGAAAAAAAACTGTGCTTCCTACGCACACGGCCCATATCTAGTTCAACTCTGCTTAGGAAACTGACAAGAACAGTAGCTCCTCTTCAGTCCGATACACTGTACTTGCTGGGAACAGACGCCAGTGCTATTTGCACTGTGGATGGCATTGGGAGCACAATAGTGACTTTCCTTACCAGAAAACAACTCTTGCTCGTAGGACCAGAAACTGCATATGATTGAACTCTATTTAGGACTGAGAAACAAATGCTAGCTTGCCTTCCATGAAACACACTCTGCTTTTGAGAAAAGAGGACTCTTCTACTCTACTGTGTTTCCTATTGGGTCTGAACAGTGAGCTTGCTCAGAACAAAAGAACTGATCTTCCTACACACACGGCCATATCTAGTTCAATTCTGCTTAGGCACCTGAAAGAACAGTAGCTCCTCTTCAGTCCAATACACTGTACTTGCTGGGAACAAACGCCAGTGCTCTTTGTCCTGTATATGGCAATTGGAGCACAATAGTGACTCTTCTTACCATAAATCAACTCCTGCTCGTAGGACCAGAAACATGTGATTCAACTCCATTTAGGACTGGGAAACAAACGATAGCTCGCCTTACAAGAAACACACTCTGCTTTAGAGAAAAGAGCACTCTTCTACTCTACTGTGTTTCCTATAGGGCCAGAACAATTAGCTTGCTCAGAAAAAAAAACTGTGCTTCCTACACACACGGCCCATATCTAGTTCAACTCTGCTTAGGAAACTGACAAGAACAGTAGCTCCTCTTCAGTCCGAAACACTGTACTTACTGGGAACAGATGCCAGTGCTATTTGCACTGTGGATGGCAATGGGAGCACAATAGTGACTTTCCTTACCAGAAAACAACTCTTGCTCGTAGGACCAGAAACTGCATATGATTCAACTCCATTTAGGACTGAGAAACAAATGCTAGCTTGCCTTCCATGAAACACACTCTGCTTTTGAGAAAAGAGCACTCTTCTACTCTACTGTGTTTCCTATGGGGTACGAACAGTGAGCTTGCTCAGAACAAAAGAACTGTGCTTCCTACACACACGGGCCATATCTAGTTCAACTCTGCTTAGGAAACTGACAAGAACAGTAGCTCCTCTTCAGTCCGATACACTGTTCTTGCTGGGAACAGACGCGAGTGCTATTTGCACTGTGTATGGCAATGGGAGCGCAATAGTGACTTTCCTTACCAGAAAACAACTCTTGCTCGTAGGACCAGAAACTGCATGTGATTCAACTCCATTTAGGATTGAGAAACAAATGCTAGCTCGCCTTACATGAAACACACTCTTTTTTTGAGAAAAGAGCACTCTTCTACTCCACTGTGTTTCCTATGTGTTCCGAAAAGTGAGCTTGCTCAGAACAAAAAAAATGTGCTTCCTACACACACGGCCATATCTAGTTCAAGTCTGCTTAGGAACATGACAAGAACAGTAGATCCTCTTCAGTCCAATACATTGTACTTGCTGGGAACAGACGCCAATGCTATTTGTCCTGTGTATGGCAATGGCAGCGCAATAGTGACTCTTCTTACCAGAAAACAACTCTTGCTCGTGGGCCAGAAACTGCATGTGATTCAACTCCATTTAGGACTGGGAAACAAATGCTAGCTCGCCTTACATGAAACACACTCTGCTTCAGAGAAAAGAGTACTCTTCTACTCTACTGTGTTTCCTATGTTTTCCGAACAGTGAGCTTGCTGAGAACAAAAAAACTGTGCTTCCTACACACACGGGTCATATCTACTTCAACTCTGCTTAGGAAACTGACAAGAACAGTAGATCCTCTTCAGTCCAATACACTGTACTTGCAGGGAACAGACGCGAGTGCTATTTGCACTGTGTATGGCAATTGGAGCCCAATAGTGACTTGTCTTACCAGAAAACAACTCTTGCTCGTAGGACAAAAAACTGCATGTGACTCAACTCCATTTAGGACTGGGAAACAAATGCTAGCTCAACGTCCAAGAAACACACTCTGCTTTTGAGAAAAGAGCACTCTTCTACTCTACTGTGTTTCCTATGTGTTACGAAAAGTGAGCTTTCTCAGAACAAAAAAAACTGTGCTTGCTACACACACGGCCATATCTAGTTCAAGTCGGCTTAGGAACCTGACAAGAAAAGTAGATCCTCTTCAGTCCAATACAGTGTACTTGCTGGGAACAGACGCCAATGCTATTTATCCTGTGTATGGCAATGGCAGCACAATAGTGACTCTTCTTACCAGAAAACAACTCTTGCTCGTGGACCAGAAACTGCATGTGATTCAACTCCATTTAGGACTGGGAAACAAACTCTAGCTCGCTTTACAAGAAACACACTCTGCTTTTTAGAAAAGAGCACTCTTCTACTCTACTGTGTTTCCTATAGGGCCTGAACAGTGAGCTTGCTCAGAAAAAAAGAACTGTGCTTCCTACACACACAGGCCATATGTAGTTCAACTCTGCTTAGGAAACTGAGAAGAACAGTAGCTCCTCTTCTTTCCAATACACTGTACTTGCTGGGAACAGATGGGAGGGCTATTTGCACTGTGTATGGCAATGGGAGCACAATAGTGACTTTCCTTACCAGAAAACAACTCTTGCTCATAGGAACACAAACTGCATGTAATTCCACTCCATTTAAAAATGGGAAACAAACGCTAGCTTGCCTTACATGAAACACACTCTGCTTTTGAGAAAAAAGCACTCTTCTACTCTACTGTGTTTCCTTTGGAGTCCGAACACTGAACTTGCTCAGAACAAAAGAACTGTGCTTCCTACACACACG
Organism: Peromyscus eremicus; assembly: GCF_949786415.1. NCBI lineage: Eukaryota > Metazoa > Chordata > Mammalia > Rodentia > Cricetidae > Peromyscus > Peromyscus eremicus. Next base: position 72,788 of record NW_026735989.1, read on the forward strand.
GCCATATCTAGTTCAATTCTGCATAGGAACCTGAAAGAACAGTAGATACTCTTCAGTCCAATACACTGAACTTGCTGGGAACAGACGCCAGTGCTCTTTGTCCTGTATATGGCAATTGGAGCACAATAGTGACTCTTCTTACCATAAAACAACTCTTGCTCGTAAGACCAGAAACTGCATGTGATTCAACTCCATTTACGACTGGGAAACAAACGATAGCTCGCCTTACAAGAAACACACTCTGCTTTAGAGAAAAGAGCACTCTTCTACTCTACTGTGTTTCCTATAGGGCCAGAACAGTGAGCTTACTCAGAAAAAAAAACTGTGCTTCCTACAAACACGGCCCATATCTAGTTCAACTCTGCTTAGGAAACTGACAAGAACAGTAGCTCCTCTTCAGTCCGAAACACTGTACTTACTGGGAACAGACGCCAGTGCTATTTGCACTGTGGATGGCAATGGGAGCACAATAGTGACTTTCCTTACCAGAAAACAACTCTTGCTCGTAGGACCAGAAACTGCATATGATTCAACTCCATTTAGGACTGAGAAACAAATGCTAGCTTGCCTTCCATGAAACACACTCTGCTTTTGAGAAAAGAGCACTCTTCTACTCTACTGTGTTTCCTATGGGGTACGAACAGTGAGCTTGCTCAGAACAAAAGAACTGTGCTTCCTACACACACGGGCCATATCTAGTTCAACTCTGCTTAGGAAACTGACAAGAACAGTAGCTCCTCTTCAGTCCGATACACTGTTCTTGCTGGGAACAGACGCGAGTGCTATTTGCACTGTGTATGGCAATGGGAGCGCAATAGTGACTTTCCTTACCAGAAAACAACTCTTGCTCGTAGGACCAGAAACTGCATGTGATTCAACTCCATTTAGGATTGAGAAACAAATGCTAGCTCGCCTTACATGAAACACACTCTTTTTTTGAGAAAAGAGCACTCTTCTACTCCACTGTGTTTCCTATGTGTTCCGAAAAGTGAGCTTGCTCAGAACAAAAAAAATGTGCTTCCTACACACACGGCCATATCTAGTTCAAGTCTGCTTAGGAACATGACAAGAACAGTAGATCCTCTTCAGTCCAATACATTGTACTTGCTGGGAACAGACGCCAATGCTATTTGTCCTGTGTATGGCAATGGCAGCGCAATAGTGACTCTTCTTACCAGAAAACAACTCTTGCTCGTGGGCCAGAAACTGCATGTGATTCAACTCCATTTAGGACTGGGAAACAAATGCTAGCTCGCCTTACATGAAACACACTCTGCTTCAGAGAAAAGAGTACTCTTCTACTCTACTGTGTTTCCTATGTTTTCCGAACAGTGAGCTTGCTGAGAACAAAAAAACTGTGCTTCCTACACACACGGGTCATATCTACTTCAACTCTGCTTAGGAAACTGACAAGAACAGTAGATCCTCTTCAGTCCAATACACTGTACTTGCAGGGAACAGACGCGAGTGCTATTTGCACTGTGTATGGCAATTGGAGCCCAATAGTGACTTGTCTTACCAGAAAACAACTCTTGCTCGTAGGACAAAAAACTGCATGTGACTCAACTCCATTTAGGACTGGGAAACAAATGCTAGCTCAACGTCCAAGAAACACACTCTGCTTTTGAGAAAAGAGCACTCTTCTACTCTACTGTGTTTCCTATGTGTTACGAAAAGTGAGCTTTCTCAGAACAAAAAAAACTGTGCTTGCTACACACACGGCCATATCTAGTTCAAGTCGGCTTAGGAACCTGACAAGAAAAGTAGATCCTCTTCAGTCCAATACAGTGTACTTGCTGGGAACAGACGCCAATGCTATTTATCCTGTGTATGGCAATGGCAGCGCAATAGTGACTCTTCTTACCAGAAAACAACTCTTGCTCGTGGACCAGAAACTGCATGTGATTCAACTCCATTTAGGACTGGGAAACAAACTCTAGCTCGCTTTACAAGAAACACACTCTGCTTTTTAGAAAAGAGCACTCTTCTACTCTACTGTGTTTCCTATAGGGCCTGAACAGTGAGCTTGCTCAGAAAAAAAGAACTGTGCTTCCTACACACACAGGCCATATGTAGTTCAACTCTGCTTAGGAAACTGAGAAGAACAGTAGCTCCTCTTCTTTCCAATACACTGTACTTGCTGGGAACAGATGGGAGGGCTATTTGCACTGTGTATGGCAATGGGAGCACAATAGTGACTTTCCTTACCAGAAAACAACTCTTGCTCATAGGAACACAAACTGCATGTAATTCCACTCCATTTAAAAATGGGAAACAAACGCTAGCTTGCCTTACATGAAACACACTCTGCTTTTGAGAAAAAAGCACTCTTCTACTCTACTGTGTTTCCTTTGGAGTCCGAACACTGAACTTGCTCAGAACAAAAGAACTGTGCTTCCTACACACACGGCCATATCTAGTTCAATTCTGCATAGGAACCTGAAAGAACAGTAGATACTCTTCAGTCCAATACACTGAACTTGCTGGGAACAGACGCCAGTGCTCTTTGTCCTGTATATGGCAATTGGAGCACAATAGTGACTCTTCTTACCATAAAACAACTCTTGCTCGTAAGACCAGAAACTGCATGTGATTCAACTCCATTTACGACTGGGAAACAAACGATAGCTCGCCTTACAAGAAACACACTCTGCTTTAGAGAAAAGAGCACTCTTCTACTCTACTGTGTTTCCTATAGGGCCAGAACAGTGAGCTTACTCAGAAAAAAAAACTGTGCTTCCTACAAACACGGCCCATATCTAGTTCAACTCTGCTTAGGAAACTGACAAGAACAGTAGCTCCTCTTCAGTCCGATACACTGTACTTGCTGGGAACAGACGCCAGTGCTATTTGCACTGTGGATGGCAATGGGAGCACAATAGTGACTTTCCTTACCAGAAAACAACTCTTGCTCGTAGGACCAGAAACTGCATATGATTAAACTCCATTTAGGACTGAGAAACAAATGCTAGCTTGCCTTCCATGAAACACACTCTGCTTTTGAGAAAAGAGCACTCTTCTACTCTACTGTGTTTCCTATGGGGTACGAACAGTGAGCTTGCTCAGAACAAAAGAACTGTGCTTCCTACACACACGGGCCATATCTAGTTCAACTCTGCTTAGGAAACTGACAAGAACAGTAGCTCCTCTTCAGTCCGATACACTGTTCTTGCTGGGAACAGACGCGAGTGCTATTTGCACTGTGTATGGCAATGGGAGCGCAATAGTGACTTTCCTTACCAGAAAACAACTCTTGCTCGTAGGACCAGAAACTGCATGTGATTCAACTCCATTTAGGATTGAGAAACAAATGCTAGCTCGCCTTACATGAAACACACTCTTTTTTTGAGAAAAGAGCACTCTTCTACTCCACTGTGTTTCCTATGTGTTCCGAAAAGTGAGCTTGCTCAGAACAAAAAAAATGTGCTTCCTACACACACGGCCATATCTAGTTCAAGTCTGCTTAGGAACATGACAAGAACAGTAGATCCTCTTCAGTCCAATACATTGTACTTGCTGGGAACAGACGCCAATGCTATTTGTCCTGTGTATGGCAATGGCAGCGCAATAGTGACTCTTCTTACCAGAAAACAACTCTTGCTCGTGGGCCAGAAACTGCATGTGATTCAACTCCATTTAGGACTGGGAAACAAATGCTAGCTCGCCTTACATGAAACACACTCTGCTTCAGAGAAAAGAGTACTCTTCTACTCTACTGTGTTTCCTATGTTTTCCGAACAGTGAGCTTGCTGAGAACAAAAAAACTGTGCTTCCTACACACACGGGTCATATCTACTTCAACTCTGCTTAGGAAACTGACAAGAACAGTAGATCCTCTTCAGTCCAATACACTGTACTTGCAGGGAACAGACGCGAGTGCTATTTGCACTGTGTATGGCAATTGGAGCCCAATAGTGACTTGTCTTACCAGAAAACAACTCTTGCTCGTAGGACAAAAAACTGCATGTGACTCAACTCCATTTAGGACTGGGAAACAAATGCTAGCTCAACGTCCAAGAAACACACTCTGCTTTTGAGAAAAGAGCACTCTTCTACTCTACTGTGTTTCCTATGTGTTACGAAAAGTGAGCTTTCTCAGAACAAAAAAAACTGTGCTTGCTACACACACGGCCATATCTAGTTCAAGTCGGCTTAGGAACCTGACAAGAAAAGTAGATCCTCTTCAGTCCAATACAGTGTACTTGCTGGGAACAGACGCCAATGCTATTTATCCTGTGTATGGCAATGGCAGCGCAATAGTGACTCTTCTTACCAGAAAACAACTCTTGCTCGTGGACCAGAAACTGCATGTGATTCAACTCCATTTAGGACTGGGAAACAAACTCTAGCTCGCTTTACAAGAAACACACTCTGCTTTTTAGAAAAGAGCACTCTTCTACTCTACTGTGTTTCCTATAGGGCCTGAACAGTGAGCTTGCTCAGAAAAAAAGAACTGTGCTTCCTACACACACAGGCCATATGTAGTTCAACTCTGCTTAGGAAACTGAGAAGAACAGTAGCTCCTCTTCTTTCCAATACACTGTACTTGCTGGGAACAGATGGGAGGGCTATTTGCACTGTGTATGGCAATGGGAGCACAATAGTGACTTTCCTTACCAGAAAACAACTCTTGCTCATAGGAACACAAACTGCATGTAATTCCACTCCATTTAAAAATGGGAAACAAACGCTAGCTTGCCTTACATGAAACACACTCTGCTTTTGAGAAAAAAGCACTCTTCTACTCTACTGTGTTTCCTTTGGAGTCCGAACACTGAACTTGCTCAGAACAAAAGAACTGTGCTTCCTACACACACGGCCATATCTAGTTCAATTCTGCATAGGAACCTGAAAGAACAGTAGATACTCTTCAGTCCAATACACTGAACTTGCTGGGAACAGACGCCAGTGCTCTTTGTCCTGTATATGGCAATTGGAGCACAATAGTGACTCTTCTTACCATAAAACAACTCTTGCTCGTAAGACCAGAAACTGCATGTGATTCAACTCCATTTACGACTGGGAAACAAACGATAGCTCGCCTTACAAGAAACACACTCTGCTTTAGAGAAAAGAGCACTCTTCTACTCTACTGTGTTTCCTATAGGGCCAGAACAGTGAGCTTACTCAGAAAAAAAAACTGTGCTTCCTACAAACACGGCCCATATCTAGTTCAACTCTGCTTAGGAAACTGACAAGAACAGTAGCTCCTCTTCAGTCCGATACACTGTACTTGCTGGGAACAGACGCCAGTGCTATTTGCACTGTGGATGGCAATGGGAGCACAATAGTGACTTTCCTTACCAGAAAACAACTCTTGCTCGTAGGACCAGAAACTGCATATGATTAAACTCCATTTAGGACTGAGAAACAAATGCTAGCTTGCCTTCCATGAAACACACTCTGCTTTTGAGAAAAGAGCACTCTTCTACTCTACTGTGTTTCCTATGGGGTACGAACAGTGAGCTTGCTCAGAACAAAAGAACTGTGCTTCCTACACACACGGGCCATATCTAGTTCAACTCTGCTTAGGAAACTGACAAGAACAGTAGCTCCTCTTCAGTCCGATACACTGTTCTTGCTGGGAACAGACGCGAGTGCTATTTGCACTGTGTATGGCAATGGGAGCGCAATAGTGACTTTCCTTACCAGAAAACAACTCTTGCTCGTAGGACCAGAAACTGCATGTGATTCAACTCCATTTAGGATTGAGAAACAAATGCTAGCTCGCCTTACATGAAACACACTCTTTTTTTGAGAAAAGAGCACTCTTCTACTCCACTGTGTTTCCTATGTGTTCCGAAAAGTGAGCTTGCTCAGAACAAAAAAAATGTGCTTCCTACACACACGGCCATATCTAGTTCAAGTCTGCTTAGGAACATGACAAGAACAGTAGATCCTCTTCAGTCCAATACATTGTACTTGCTGGGAACAGACGCCAATGCTATTTGTCCTGTGTATGGCAATGGCAGCGCAATAGTGACTCTTCTTACCAGAAAACAACTCTTGCTCGTGGGCCAGAAACTGCATGTGATTCAACTCCATTTAGGACTGGGAAACAAATGCTAGCTCGCCTTACATGAAACACACTCTGCTTCAGAGAAAAGAGTACTCTTCTACTCTACTGTGTTTCCTATGTTTTCCGAACAGTGAGCTTGCTGAGAACAAAAAAACTGTGCTTCCTACACACACGGGTCATATCTACTTCAACTCTGCTTAGGAAACTGACAAGAACAGTAGATCCTCTTCAGTCCAATACACTGTACTTGCAGGGAACAGACGCGAGTGCTATTTGCACTGTGTATGGCAATTGGAGCCCAATAGTGACTTGTCTTACCAGAAAACAACTCTTGCTCGTAGGACAAAAAACTGCATGTGACTCAACTCCATTTAGGACTGGGAAACAAATGCTAGCTCAACGTCCAAGAAACACACTCTGCTTTTGAGAAAAGAGCACTCTTCTACTCTACTGTGTTTCCTATGTGTTACGAAAAGTGAGCTTTCTCAGAACAAAAAAAACTGTGCTTGCTACACACACGGCCATATCTAGTTCAAGTCGGCTTAGGAACCTGACAAGAAAAGTAGATCCTCTTCAGTCCAATACAGTGTACTTGCTGGGAACAGACGCCAATGCTATTTATCCTGTGTATGGCAATGGCAGCGCAATAGTGACTCTTCTTACCAGAAAACAACTCTTGCTCGTGGACCAGAAACTGCATGTGATTCAACTCCATTTAGGACTGGGAAACAAACTCTAGCTCGCTTTACAAGAAACACACTCTGCTTTTTAGAAAAGAGCACTCTTCTACTCTACTGTGTTTCCTATAGGGCCTGAACAGTGAGCTTGCTCAGAAAAAAAGAACTGTGCTTCCTACACACACAGGCCATATGTAGTTCAACTCTGCTTAGGAAACTGAGAAGAACAGTAGCTCCTCTTCTTTCCAATACACTGTACTTGCTGGGAACAGATGGGAGGGCTATTTGCACTGTGTATGGCAATGGGAGCACAATAGTGACTTTCCTTACCAGAAAACAACTCTTGCTCATAGGAACACAAACTGCATGTAATTCCACTCCATTTAAAAATGGGAAACAAACGCTAGCTTGCCTTACATGAAACACACTCTGCTTTTGAGAAAAAAGCACTCTTCTACTCTACTGTGTTTCCTTTGGAGTCCGAACACTGAACTTGCTCAGAACAAAAGAACTGTGCTTCCTACACACACGGCCATATCTAGTTCAATTCTGCATAGGAACCTGAAAGAACAGTAGATACTCTTCAGTCCAATACACTGAACTTGCTGGGAACAGACGCCAGTGCTCTTTGTCCTGTATATGGCAATTGGAGCACAATAGTGACTCTTCTTACCATAAAACAACTCTTGCTTGTAAGACCAGAAACTGCATGTGATTCAACTCCATTTACGACTGGGAAACAAACGATAGCTCGCCTTACAAGAAACACACTCTGCTTTAGAGAAAAGAGCACTCTTCTACTCTACTGTGTTTCCTATAGGGCCAGAACAGTGAGCTTGCTCAGAAAAAAAACTGTGCTTCCTACGCACACGGCCCATATCTAGTTCAACTCTGCTTAGGAAACTGACAAGAACAGTAGCTCCTCTTCAGTCCGATACACTGTACTTGCTGGGAACAGACGCCAGTGCTATTTGCACTGTGGATGGCATTGGGAGCACAATAGTGACTTTCCTTACCAGAAAACAACTCTTGCTCGTAGGACCAGAAACTGCATATGATTGAACTCTATTTAGGACTGAGAAACAAATGCTAGCTTGCCTTCCATGAAACACACTCTGCTTTTGAGAAAAGAGGACTCTTCTACTCTACTGTGTTTCCTATTGGGTCTGAACAGTGAGCTTGCTCAGAACAAAAGAACTGATCTTCCTACACACACGGCCATATCTAGTTCAATTCTGCTTAGGCACCTGAAAGAACAGTAGCTCCTCTTCAGTCCAATACACTGTACTTGCTGGGAACAAACGCCAGTGCTCTTTGTCCTGTATATGGCAATTGGAGCACAATAGTGACTCTTCTTACCATAAATCAACTCTTGCTCGTAGGACCAGAAACATGTGATTCAACTCCATTTAGGACTGGGAAACAAACGATAGCTCGCCTTACAAGAAACACACTCTGCTTTAGAGAAAAGAGCACTCTTCTACTCTACTGTGTTTCCTATAGGGCCAGAACAGTTAGCTTGCTCAGAAAAAAAAAAATGTGCTTCCTACACACACGGCCATATCTAGTTCAAGTCTGCTTAGGAACATGACAAGAACAGTAGATCCTCTTCAGTCCAATACAATGTACTTGCGGGGAACAGACACAAGTGCTATTTGCACTGTGTATGGCAATTGGAGCCCAATAATGACTTGTCTTACCAGAAAACAATTCTTGCTCGTAGGACAAAAAACTGCATGTGACTCAACTCCATTTAGGACTGGGAAACAAACGCTATCTCGACTTTTAATAAACACACTCTGCTTTTGAGAAAAGAGCACTCTTCTACTCTACTGTGTTTCCTATGTGTTCCGAACAGTGAGCTTGCTCAGAACAAAAAAACTGTGCTTCCTACACACACGGCCATATGTAGTTCAAGTCTGCTTAGGAACCTGACAAGAAAAGTAGATCCTCTTCAGTTCAATACACTGTACTTGCTGGGAACAGACGCCAGTGCTATTTGTCCTGTGTATGGCAATGGCAGCGCAAAAGAAACTCTTCTTAACATAAAACAACTCTTGCTTGTAGGACTAGAAACTGCATGTGATTCAACTCCATTTAGGACTGGGAAACAAACGCTAGCTCGCCTTACAAGAAACACACTCTGCTTTAGAGAAAAGAGCACTCTTCTACTCTACTGTGTTTCCTATAGGGCCAGAACTGTGAGCTTGCTCAGAACAAAAGAGCTGTGCTTCCTACACACGGGCCATAACTAGTTCTACTCTGCTTAGGATACTGACAAGAACAGTAGATCCTCTTCAGTCTGATACAATGTACTTGCAGGGAAGAGACGCGAGTGCTATTTGCACTGTGTATGGCAATGGGAGCGCAATAGTGACTTTCCTTACCAGAAAACAACTCTTGCTCATAGGACCAGAAACTGTATGTGATTCAACTCCATTTAGGACTGGGAAACAAATGCTAGCTCGCCTTACATGAAACACACTCTGCTTTTGAGAAAAGAGCACTCTTCTACTCTACTGTGCTTCCTATGGGGTCTGAACAGTGAGCTTGCTCAGAACAAAAGAACTGTGCTTCCTACACACAAGGGCCATATCTAGTTCAACTCTGCTTAGGAAACTGACAAGAACAGTAGATCCTCTTCAGTCCAATACACTGTACTTGCAGGGAAGAGACGCGAGTGCTATTTGCACTGTGTATGGCAATTGGAGCCCAATAGTGACTTGTCTTACCAGAAAACAACTCTTGCTCGTAGGACAAAAAACTGCATGTGACTCAACTCCATTTAGGACTGGGAAACAAATGCTAGCTCGACGTCCAAGAAACACACTCTGCTTTTGAGAAAAGAGCACTCTTCTACTCTACTGTGTTTCCTATAGGGCCAGAACAGTGAGCTTGCTCAGAAAAAAAGAACTGTGCTTTCCACACACACGGGCCATATGTAGTTCAACTCTGCTTAGGAAACTGACAAGAACAGTAGCTCCTCTTCTTTCCAATACACTGTACTTGCTGGGAACAGATGGGAGTGCTATTTGCACTGTGTATGGCAATGGGAGCACAATAGTGACTTTCCTTACCAGAAAACAACTCTTGCTCGTAGGAACACAAACTGCATGTGATTCCACTCCATTTAGGAATGGGAAACAAACGCTAGCTCGCCTTACAAGAAACACACTCTGCTTTTGAGAATAAAGCACTCTTCTACTCTACTGTGTTTCCTATGGGGTCCGAACAGTGAGCTTGCTCAGAACAAAAAAACTGTGCTTCCTACACACACGGCCATATCTAGTTCAAGTCTGCTTAGGAACCTGACAAGAACAATAGATCCTCTTCAGCCCAATATACTGTACTTGCTGCGAACAGACGCCAGTGCTATTTGTCCTGTGTATGGCAATGGCAGCGCAATAGTGACTCTTTTTACCAGAAAACAACTCTTGCTCGTAGTACCAGAAACTGCATGGGATTCAACTCCATTTAGGACTGTGAAACAAACGCTAGCTTGCCTTACAAGTAACACACTCTGCTTTCGAGAAAAGAGCACACTTCTGCTCTACTGTGTTTTCTATGGGGTCCAAACAGTGAGCTTGCAAAGAACAAAAGAACTGTGATTCTTACAAACACGGATCATATCTAGTTCAACTCTGCTTAGGAAACTGACAAGAACAGTAGCACCTATCCAGTCCAATACACTGTACTTGCTGGGAACAGACACGAGTGCTATTTGCACTGTGTATGGCAATGGGAGCGCAATGTGACTTTCCTTACTAGAAAAGAACTCTTGTTCGTAGGACCTGAAACTGCATGTGATTCAACTCCATTTAGGACTAGGAAACAAACGCTAGCTTGCCTTCCATGAAACACACTCTGCTTTTGAGAAAAGAGCACTCTTCTACTCTACTGTGTTTCCTATGTGTTCCGAACAGTGAGCTTGCTCAGAACAAAAAAACTGTGCTTCCTACACACACGGCCATATGTAGTTCAAGTCTGCTTAGGAACCTGACAAGAAAAGTAGATCCTCTTCAGTTCAATACACTGTACTTGCTGGGAACAGACGCCAGTGCTATTTGTCCTGTGTAAGGCAATGGCAGCGCAAAAGTAACTCTTCTTAACATAAAACAACTCTTGCTTGTAGGACTAGAAACTGCATGTGATTCAACTCCATTTAGGACTGGGAAACAAACACTAGCTCGCCTTACAAGAAACACACTCTGCTTTAGAGAAAAGAGCACTCTTCTACTCTACTGTGTTTCCTATAGGGCCAGAACTGTGAGCTTGCTCAGAACAAAAGAGCTGTGCTTCCTACACACGGGCCATAAATAGTTCCACTCTGCTTAGGAAACTGACAAGAACAGTAGCTCCTCTTCAGTCTGATACAATGTACTTGCTGGGAACAGACGCGAGTGCTATTTGCACTGTGTATGGCAATGGGAGCGCAATAGTGACTTTCCTTACCAGAAAACAACTCTTGCTCATAGGACCTGAAACTGTATGTGATTCAACTCCATTTAGGACTGGGAAACAAATGCTAGCTCGCCTTACATGAAACACACTCTGCTTTTGAGAAAAGAGCACTCTTCTACTCTACTGTGCTTCCTATGGGGTCTGAACAGTGAGCTTGCTCAGAACAAAAGAACTGTGCTTCCTACACACAAGGGCCATATCTAGTTCAACTCTGCTTAGAAAACTGACAAGAACAGTAGATCCTCGTCAGTCAAATACACTGTACTTGCAGGGAACATACGCGAGTGCTATTTGCACTGTGTATGGCAATTGGAGCCCAATAGTGACTTGTCTTACCAGAAAACAACTCTTGCTCATAGGACAAAAAACTGCATGTGACTCAACTACATTTAGGACTGGGAAACAAATGCTAGCTCGACGTCCAAGAAACACACTCTGCTTTTGAGAAAAGAGCACTCTTCTACTCTACTGTGTTTCCTATGTGTTTCGAAAAGTGAGCTTTCTCAGAACAAAAAAACTGTGCTTCCTACACACACGGCCATATCTAGTTCATGTCGGCTTAGGAACCTGACAAGAACAGTAGCTCCTCTTCAGTCCAATACAGTGTACTTGCTGGGAACAGACGCCAATGCTATTTATCCTGTGTATGGCAATGGCAGCGCAATAGTGACTCTTCTTACCAGAAAACAACTCTTGCTCGTGGACCAGAAACTGCATGTGATTCAACTCCATTTAGGACTGGGAAACAAACTCTAGCTCGCTTTACAAGAAACACACTCTGTTTTTTAGAAAAGAGCACTCTTCTACTCTACTGTGTTTCCTATAGGGCCTGAACAGTGAGCTTGCTCAGAAAAAAAGAACTGTGCTTCCTACACACACGGGCCATATGTAGTTCAACTCTGCTTAGGAAACTGAGAAGAACAGTAACTCCTCTTCTTTCCAATACACTGTACTTGCTGGGAACAGATGGGAGGGCTATTTGCACTGTGTATGGCAATGGGAGCACAATAGTGACTTTCCTTACCAGAAAACAACTCTTGCTCGTAGGAACACAAACTGCATGTAATTCCACTCCATTTAAAAATGGGAAACAAACGCTAGCTCGCCTTAAAAGAAACACACTCTGCTTTTGAGAAAAAAGCACTCTTCTACTCTACTGTGTTTCCTTTGGGGTCCGAACAGTGAGTTTGCTCAGAACAAAAGAACTGTGCTTCCTACACACACGGCCATATCTAGTTCAACTCTGCTGAGGAAACTGACAAGAACAGTAGCTCCTAATCAGTCCAATACACTGTACTTGAAGGGAACAGACGCGAGTGCTATTTGCACTGTGTATGGCAATTGGAACACAATAGTGACTCATCTTACCAGAAAACAACTCTTGCTCGTAGTACAAAAAACTGCATGTGACTCAACTCCATTTAGTACTGGGAAACAAACACTAGCTCGCCTTCCAAGAAACACACTCTGCTTTTGAGAAAAGAGCACTCTTCTACTGTACTGTTTCCTATGTGTTCCGAACAGTGAGCTTGCTCATAACAAAAAAAATGTGCTTCCAACAAACACAGCCATATCTAGTTCAAGTCTGCTTAGGAACCTGACAAGAACAGTAGCTCCTCTTCAGTCCAATACACTGTACTTGCTGGGAACAGATGCATGTGCTATTTGCACTGTGTATGGCAATGGGTGCGCAATAGTGACTTTCCTTACCAGAAAACAACTCTTGCTCGTAGGACCAGAAACTGCATGTGATTCAACTCCATTTAGGACTGGGAAACAAAGGCTAGCTCGCCTTACATGAAACACACTCTGCTTTTGAGAAAAGAGCACTCTTCTACTCTACTTTGTTTCCTATGGGGTCTAAACAGTGAGCTTGCTCAGAATAAAAGAACTGTGCTTCCTACACACACGGGCCATATCTAGTTCAACTCTGCTTAGGAAACTGACAAGAACAGTAGCTCCTCTTCAGTACAATACACTGTACTTGCTCTGAACAGACGCGAGTGCTATTTGCACTGTGTATGGCAATTGGAGCACAATAGTGACTCGTCTTACCAGAAAACAACTCTTGGTCGTAGGACAAAAAACTGCATGTGACTCAACTCCATATAGGACTGGGAAACAAACGCTAGCTCACCTTACAAGAAACACACTCTGCTTTTGAAAAAAAAGCACTCTTCAACTCTACTGTGTTTCCTATGGAGTCCGAACACTGAACTTTCTCAGAACAAAAGAACTGTGCTTCCTACACACATGGCCATATGTAGTTCAATTCTGCTTAGGAACCTGACAAGAACAGTAGCTCCTCTTCAGTCTAATACAGTGTACTTGCTGGGAACAGACGCCAATGCTATTTGCACTGTGGATGGCAATGGCAGCGCAAAGTGACTCTTCTTACCATAAAACAACTCTTGCTCGTAGGACTAGATACTGCATGTGATTAAACTCCATTTAGGACTGGGAAACAAACGCTAGCTCGCCTTACAAGAAACACACTCTGCTTTAGAGAAAAGAGCACTCTTCTACTCTACTGTGTTTCCTATAGGGCCAGAACAGTGAGCTTGCACAGAACAAAAGAGCTGTGCTTCCTACACATGGGCCATAACTAGTTCCACTCTGCTTAGGAAACTGACAAGAACAGTAGCTCCTCTTCAGTCCGATACAATGTACTTGCTGGGAACAGACGCGAGTGCTATTTGCCCTGTGTATGGCAATGGGAGCGCAATAGTGACTTTCCTTACCAGAAAACAACTCTTGCTCGTAGGACCAGAAACTGCATGTGATTCAACTCCATTTAGGACTGGGAAACAAATGCTAGCTCGCCTTACAAGAAACACACTCTGCTTTTGAGAAAAGAGCACTCTTCTACTCTACTGTGCTTCCTTTGGGGTCTGAACAGTGAGCTTGCTCAGAACAAAAGAATTGTGCTTTCTACACACACGGGCCATATCTAGTTCAACTCTGCTTAGGAAACAAACAAGAACAGTAGCTCCTCTTCAGTCCGATACACTGTACTTGCGGGGAACAGACGCGAGTGCTATTTGCACAGTGAATGGCATTGCAGCACAATAGTGCCTCGTCTTACCAGAAAACAACTCTTGATCGTAGGACAAAAAACTGCATGTGACTCAACTCCATTTAGGACTGGGAAACAAACGCTAGCTCGACTTACAAGAAACACACTCTGCTTTTGAGAAAAGAGCACTCTTCTACTCTACTGTGTTTCCTATGGGTCCGAACAGTGAGCTTGCTCAGAACAAAAGAACTGTGCTTCCTACACACACGGCCATACCTAGTTCAATTCTGCTTAGGAACCTGACAAGAACAGTAGATCCTCTTCAGTCCAATAAACTGTATTTGCTGGGAACAGACGCCAGTGCTATTTGTCCTGTGTATGGCAATGGCAGCGCAATAGTGACTCTTCTTACCAGAAAACAACTCTTGCTCGTAGGACCAGAAACTGCATGTGATTCAACTCCATTTAGGACTGGGAAACAAAAGCTAGCTCACCTTACAAGAAACACACTCTGCTTTAGAGAAAAGAGCACTCTTCTACTCTACTGTGTTTCCTATAGGGCCAGAATAGTGAGCTTGCTCAGAACAAAAGAACTGTGCTTCCTACACACACGGGCCATATCTAGTTCAACTCTGCTTAGGAAACTGACAAGAACAGTAGATCCTCTTAGGTCCAATACACTCTACTTGCAGGGAACAGACGCGAGTGCTATTTGCACTGTGTATGGCAATTGGAGCCCAATAGTGACTTGTCTTACCAGAAAACAACTCTTGCTCGTAGGACAAAAAACTGCATGTGACTCAACTCCATTTAGGACTGGGAAACAAGTGCTAGCTCGACGTCCAAGAAACACACTCTGCTTTTGGAAAAAGAGCACTCTTCTACTCTACTGTGTTTCCTATGTGTTCCGAAAAGTGAGCTTGCTCAGAACAAAAAAACTGTGCTTCCTACACACACGGCCATATCTAGTTCAAGTCTGCTTAGGAACCTGACAAGAACAGTAGCTCCTCTTCAGTCTAATACAGTGTACTTGCTGGGAACAGACGCCAATGCTATTTGTCCTGTGTATGGCAATTGGAGCACTATAGTGACTCTTCTTACCATAAAACAACTCTTGCTCGTAGGACCAGTAACTGCATGTGATTCAACTCCATTTAGAATTGGGAAACAAACGATAGCTCGCCTTACAAGAAACACACTCTGCTTTAGAGAAAAGAGCACTCTTCTACTCTACTGTGTTTCCTATAGGGCCAGAACAGTGAGCTTGCTCAGAAAATAAAACTGTGCTTCCCACACACACGGGCCATATCTAGTTCAACTCTGCTTAGGAACCTGACAAGAACGGTAGCTCCTCTTCAGTCCGATACACTGTACTTGCTGGGAACAGACGCCAGTGCTATTTGCACTGTGGATGGCAATGGGAGCACAATAGTGACTTTCCTTACCAGAAAACAACTCTTGCTCGTAGGACCAGAAACTGCATATGATTCAACTCCATTTAGGACTGAGTAACAAATGCTAGCTTGCCTTCCATGAAACACACTCTGCTTTTGAGAAAAGAGCACTCTTCTACTCTACTGTGTTTCCTATGGGGTACGAACAGTGAGCTTGCTTAGAACAAAAGAACTGTGCTTCCTACACACACGGGCCATATCTAGTTCAACTCTGCTTAGGAAACTGACAAGAACAGTAGCTCCTCTTCAGTCCGATACACTGTACTTGCTGGGAACAGAAGCGAGTGCTATTTGCACTGTGTATGGCAATTGGAGCACAATATTGACTTGTCTTACCAGAAAACAACTCTTGCTCGTTGGACAAAAAAACTGAATGTGACTCAACTCCATTTAGGACTGGGAAACAAACGCTAGCTCAACTTTTAAGAAACACACTCTGCTTTTGAGAAAATAGCACTCTTCTACTCTACTGTGTTTCCTATGTGTTCCGAAAAGTGAGCTTGCTCAGAACAAAAAAACTGTGCTTCCTACACACACGGCCATATCTAGTTCAAGTCTGCTTAGGAACCTGACAAGAACAGTAGATCCTCCTCAGTCCAATACACTGTACTTGCTGGGAACAGACGCCAGTGCTATTTGTCCTGTGTATGGCAATGGCAGCGCAATAGTGACTCTTCTTACCAGAAAAGAACTCTTGCTCATGGACCAGAAACTGCATGTGATTCAACTCCATTTAGGACTGGGAAACAATTGCTAGCTCGCCTTACATGAAACACACTCTTCTT
>NW_026735990.1:0-89133 GCF_949786415.1 Peromyscus eremicus
CCATTGCCATACACAGTGCAAATAGCACTCGCGTCTGTTCCCAGCAAGTACAGTGTATTGGACTGAAGAGAAGCTACTGTTCTTGTCAGTTTCCTAAGCAGAGTTGAACTAGATATGCCCCGTGTGTGTAGGAAGCACAGTTCTTCTGTTCTGAGCAAGCTCACTGTTCTGGCCCTATAGGAAACACAGGAGAGTAGAAGAGTGCTGTTTTCTCAAAAGCAGAGTGTGTTTCTTGCAAGGCGAGCTAGCGTTTGTTTCCCAGTCCTAAACGGAGTTGAATCCCATGCAGTTTCTGGTCCTACGAGCAAGAGTTGTTTTCTGCTAAGAAGAGTCACTATTGCGCTCCCATTGCCATACACAGTGCAAATAGCACTCGCGTCTGTTCCCAGCAAGTACAGTGTATTGGACTGAAGAGAAGCTACTGTTCTTGTCAGTTTCCTAAGCAGAGTTGAACTAGATATGCCCCGTGTGTGTAGGAAGCACAGTTCCTTTGTTCTGAGCAAGCTCACTGTTCTGGCCCTATAGGAAACACAGGAGAGTAGAAGAGTGCTGTTTTCTCAAAAGCAGAGTGTGTTTCTTGCAAGGCGAGCTAGCGTTTGTTTCCCAGTCCTAAACGGAGTTGAATCCCATGCAGTTTCTGGTCCTACGAGCAAGAGTTGTTTTCTGCTAAGAAGAGTCACTATTGCGCTCCCATTGCCATACACAGTGCAAATAGCACTCGCGTCTGTTCCCAGCAAGTACAGTGTATTGGACTGAAGAGAAGCTACTGTTCTTGTCAGTTTCCTAAGCAGAGTTGAACTAGATATGCCCCGTGTGTGTAGGAAGCACAGTTCTTTTGTTCTGAGCAAGCTCACTGTTCTGGCCCTATAGGAAACACAGGAGAGTAGAAGAGTGCTGTTTTCTCAAAAGCAGAGTGTGTTTCTTGCAAGGCGAGCTAGCGTTTGTTTCCCAGTCCTAAACGGAGTTGAATCCCATGCAGTTTCTGGTCCTACGAGCAAGAGTTGTTTTCTGCTAAGAAGAGTCACTATTGCGCTCCCATTGCCATACACAGTGCAAATAGCACTCGCGTCTGTTCCCAGCAAGTACAGTGTATTGGACTGAAGAGAAGCTACTGTTCTTGTCAGTTTCCTAAGCAGAGTTGAACTAGATATGCCCCGTGTGTGTAGGAAGCACAGTTCTTTGTTCTGAGCAAGCTTAATGTTCTGGCCCTATAGGAAACACAGGAGAGTAGAAGAGTGCTGTTTTCTCAAAAGCAGAGTGTGTTTCTTGCAAGGCGAGCTAGCGTTTGTTTCCCAGTCCTAAACGGAGTTGAATCCCATGCAGTTTTTGGTCCTACGAGCAAGAGTTGTTTTCTGCTAAGAAGAGTCACTATTGCGCTCCCATTGCCATACACAGTGCAAATAGCACTCGCGTCTGTTCCCAGCAAGTACAGTGTATTGGACTGAAGAGAAGCTACTGTTCTTGTCAGTTTCCTAAGCAGCGTTGAACTAGATATGCCCCGTGTGTGTAGGAAGCACAGTTCTTTTGTTCTGAGCAAGCTCACTGTTCTGGCCCTATAGGAAACACAGGAGAGTAGAAGAGTGCTGTTTTCTCAAAAGCAGAGTGTGTTTCTTGCAAGGCGAGCTAGCGTTTGTTTCCCAGTCCTAAACGGAGTTGAATCCCATGCAGTTTCTGGTCCTACGAGCAAGAGTTGTTTTCTGCTAAGAAGAGTCACTATTGCGCTCCCATTGCCATACACAGTGCAAATAGCACTGGCGTCTGTTCCCAGCAAGTACAGTGTATTGGAATGAAGAGAAGCTACTGTTCTTGTCAGTTTCCTAAGCAGAGTTGAACTAGATATGCCCCGTGTGTGTAGGAAGCACAGTTCTTTTGTTCTGAGCAAGCTCACTGTTCTGGCCCTATAGGAAACACAGGAGAGTAGAAGAGTGCTGTTTTCTCAAAAGCAGAGTGTGTTTCTTGCAAGGCGAGCTAGCGTTTGTTTCCCAGTCCTAAACGGAGTTGAATCCCATGCAGTTTCTGGTCCTACGAGCAAGAGTTGTTTTCTGCTACGAAGAGTCACTATTGCGCTCCCATTGCCATACACAGTGCAAATAGCACTCGCGTCTGTTCCCAGCAAGTACAGTGTATTGGACTGAAGAGAAGCTACTGTTCTTGTCAGTTTCCTAAGCAGAGTTGAACTAGATATGCCCCGTGTGTGTAGGAAGCACAGTTCTTTTGTTCTGAGCAAGCTCACTGTTCTGGCCCTATAGGAAACACAGGAGAGTAGAAGAGTGCTGTTTTCTCAAAAGCAGAGTGTGTTTCTTGCAAGGCGAGCTAGCGTTTGTTTCCCAGTCCTAAACGGAGTTGAATCCCATGCAGTTTCTGGTCCTACGAGCAAGAGTTGTTTTCTGCTAAGAAGAGTCACTATTGCGCTCCCATTGCCATACACAGTGCAAATAGCACTCGCGTCTGTTCCCAGCAAGTACAGTGTATTGGACTGAAGAGAAGCTACTGTTCTTGTCAGTTTCCTAAGCAGAGTTGAACTAGATATGCCCCGTGTGTAGGAAGCACAGTTCTTTTGTTCTGAGCAAGCTCACTGTTCTGGCCCTATAGGAAACACAGGAGAGTAGAAGAGTGCTGTTTTCTCAAAAGCAGAGTGTGTTTCTTGCAAGGCGAGCTAGCGTTTGTTTCCCAGTCCTAAACGGAGTTGAATCCCATGCAGTTTCTGGTCCTACGAGCAAGAGTTGTTTTCTGCTACGAAGAGTCACTATTGCGCTCCCATTGCCATACACAGTGCAAATAGCACTCGCGTCTGTTCCCAGCAAGTACAGTGTATTGGACTGAAGAGAAGCTACTGTTCTTGTCAGTTTCCTAAGCAGAGTTGAACTAGATATGCCCCGTGTGTGTAGGAAGCACAGTTCTTTTGTTCTGAGCAAGCTCACTGTTCTGGCCCTATAGGAAACACAGGAGAGTAGAAGAGTGCTGTTTTCTCAAAAGCAGAGTGTGTTTCTTGCAAGGCGAGCTAGCGTTTGTTTCCCAGTCCTAAACGGAGTTGAATCCCATGCAGTTTCTGGTCCTACGAGCAAGAGTTGTTTTCTGCTAAGAAGAGTCACTATTGCGCTCCCATTGCCATACACAGTGCAAATAGCACTCGCGTCTGTTCCCAGCAAGTACAGTGTATTGGACTGAAGAGAAGCTACTGTTCTTGTCAGTTTCCTAAGCAGAGTTGAACTAGATATGCCCCGTGTGTGTAGGAAGCACAGTTCTTTGTTCTGAGCAAGCTCACTGTTCTGGCCCTATAGGAAACACAGGAGAGTAGAAGAGTGCTGTTTTCTCAAAAGCAGAGTGTGTTTCTTGCAAGGCGAGCTAGCGTTTGTTTCCCAGTCCTAAACGGAGTTGAATCCCATGCAGTTTCTGGTCCTATGAGCAAGAGTTGTTTTCTGCTAAGAAGAGTCACTATTGCGCTCCCATTGCCATACACAGTGCAAATAGCACTCGCGTCTGTTCCCAGCAAGTACAGTGTATTGGACTGAAGAGAAGCTACTGTTCTTGTCGGTTTCCTAAGCAGAGTTGAACTAGATATGCCCCGTGTGTGTAGGAAGCACAGTTCTTTTGTTCTGAGCAAGCTCACTGTTCTGGCCCTATAGGAAACACAGGAGAGTAGAAGAGTGCTGTTTTCTCAAAAGCAGAGTGTGTTTCTTGCAGGGCGAGCTAGCGTTTGTTTCCCAGTCCTAAACGGAGTTGAATCCCATGCAGTTTCTGGTCCTACGAGCAAGAGTTGTTTTCTGCTAAGAAGAGTCACTATTGCGCTCCCATTGCCATACACAGTGCAAATAGCACTCGCGTCTGTTCCCAGCAAGTACAGTGTATTGGACTGAAGAGAAGCTACTGTTCTTGTCTGTTTCCTAAGCAGAGTTGAACTAGATATGCCCCGTGTGTGTAGGAAGCACAGTTCTTTTGTTCTGAGCAAGCTCACTGTTCTGGCCCTATAGGAAACACAGGAGAGTAGAAGAGTGCTGTTTTCTCAAAAGCAGAGTGTGTTTCTTGCAAGGCGAGCTAGCGTTTGTTTCCCAGTCCTAAACGGAGTTGAATCCCATGCAGTTTCTGGTCCTACGAGCAAGAGTTGTTTTCTGCTAAGAAGAGTCACTATTGCGCTCCCATTGCCATACACAGTGCAAATAGCACTCGCGTCTGTTCCCAGCAAGTACAGTGTATTGGAATGAAGAGAAGCTACTGTTCTTGTCAGTTTCCTAAGCAGAGTTGAACTAGATATGCCCCGTGTGTGTAGGAAGCACAGTTCTTTTGTTCTGAGCAAGCTCACTGTTCTGGCCCTATAGGAAACACAGGAGAGTAGAAGAGTGCTGTTTTCTCAAAAGCAGAGTGTGTTTCTTGCAAGGCGAGCTAGCGTTTGTTTCCCAGTCCTAAACGGAGTTGAATCCCATGCAGTTTCTGGTCCTACGAGCAAGAGTTGTTTTCTGCTAAGAAGAGTCACTATTGCGCTCCCATTGCCATACACAGTGCAAATAGCACTGGCGTCTGTTCCCAGCAAGTACAGTGTATTGGACTGAAGAGAAGCTACTGTTCTTGTCAGTTTCCTAAGCAGAGTTGAACTAGATATGCCCCGTGTGTGTAGGAAGCACAGTTCTTTTGTTCTGAGCAAGCTCAATGTTCTGGCCCTATAGGAAACACAGGAGAGTAGAAGAGTGCTGTTTTCTCAAAAGCAGAGTGTGTTTCTTGCAAGGCGAGCTAGCGTTTGTTTCCCAGTCCTAAACGGAGTTGAATCCCATGCAGTTTCTGGTCCTACGAGCAAGAGTTGTTTTCTGCTAAGAAGAGTCACTATTGCGCTCCCATTGCCATACACAGTGCAAATAGCACTGGCGTCTGTTCCCAGCAAGTACAGTGTATTGGACTGAAGAGAAGCTACTGTTCTTGTCAGTTTCCTAAGCAGAGTTGAACTAGATATGCCCCGTGTGTGTAGGAAGCACAGTTCTTTTGTTCTGAGCAAGCTCACTGTTCTGGCCCTATAGGAAACACAGGAGAGTAGAAGAGTGCTGTTTTCTCAAAAGCAGAGTGTGTTTCTTGCAAGGCGAGCTAGCGTTTGTTTCCCAGTCCTAAACGGAGTTGAATCCCATGCAGTTTCTGGTCCTACGAGCAAGAGTTGTTTTCTGCTAAGAAGAGTCACTATTGCGCTCCCATTGCCATACACAGTGCAAATAGCACTGGCGTCTGTTCCCAGCAAGTACAGTGTATTGGACTGAAGAGAAGCTACTGTTCTTGTCAGTTTCCTAAGCAGAGTTGAACTAGATATGCCCCGTGTGTGTAGGAAGCACAGTTCTTTTGTTCTGAGCAAGCTCACTGTTCTGGCCCTATAGGAAACACAGGAGAGTAGAAGAGTGCTGTTTTCTCAAAAGCAGAGTGTGTTTCTTGCAAGGCGAGCTAGCGTTTGTTTCCCAGTCCTAAACGGAGTTGAATCCCATGCAGTTTCTGGTCCTACGAGCAAGAGTTGTTTTCTGCTAAGAAGAGTCACTATTGCGCTCCCATTGCCATACACAGTGCAAATAGCACTCGCTTCTGTTCCCAGCAAGTACAGTGTATTGGACTGAAGAGAAGCTACTGTTCTTGTCAGTTTCCTAAGCAGAGTTGAACTAGATATGCCCCGTGTGTGTAGGAAGCACAGTTCTTTTGTTCTGAGCAAGCTCACTGTTCTGGCCCTATAGGAAACACAGGAGAGTAGAAGAGTGCTGTTTTCTCAAAAGCAGAGTGTGTTTCTTGCAAGGCGAGCTAGCGTTTGTTTCCCAGTCCTAAACGGAGTTGAATCCCATGCAGTTTCTGGTCCTACGAGCAAGAGTTGTTTTCTGCTAAGAAGAGTCACTATTGCGCTCCCATTGCCATACACAGTGCTAATAGCACTCGCGTCTGTTCCCAGCAAGTACAGTGTATTGGACTGAAGAGAAGCTACTGTTCTTGTCAGTTTCCTAAGCAGAGTTGAACTAGATATGAACCGTGTGTGTAGGAAGCACAGTTCTTTTGTTCTGAGCAAGCTCACTGTTCTGGCCCTATAGGAAACACAGGAGAGTAGAAGAGTGCTGTTTTCTCAAAAGCAGAGTGTGTTTCTTGCAAGGCGAGCTAGCGTTTGTTTCCCAGTCCTAAACGGAGTTGAATCCCATGCAGTTTCTGGTCCTATGAGCAAGAGTTGTTTTCTGCTAAGAAGAGTCACTATTGCGCTCCCATTGCCATACACAGTGCAAAAAACACTCGCGTCTGTTCCCAGCAAGTACAGTGTATTGGACTGAAGAGAAGCTACTGTTCTTGTCAGTTTCTAAGCAGAGTTGAACTAGATATGCCCCGTGTGTGTAGGAAGCACAGTTCTTTTGTTCTGAGCAAGCTCACTGTTCTGGCCCTATAGGAAACACAGGAGAGTAGAAGAGTGCTGTTTTCTCAAAAGCAGAGTGTGTTTCTTGCAAGGCGAGCTAGCGTTTGTTTCCCAGTCCTAAACGGAGTTGAATCCCATGCAGTTTCTGGTCCTACGAGCAAGAGTTGTTTTCTGCTAAGAAGAGTCACTATTGCGCTCCCATTGCCATACACAGTGCTAATAGCACTTGCGTCTGTTCCCAGCAAGTACAGTGTATTGGACTGAAGAGAAGCTACTGTTCTTGTCAGTTTCCTAAGCAGAGTTGAACTAGATATGCCCCGTGTGTGTAGGAAGCACAGTTCTTTTGTTCTGAGCAAGCTCACTGTTCTGGCCCTATAGGAAACACAGGAGAGTAGAAGAGTGCTGTTTTCTCAAAAGCAGAGTGTGTTTCTTGCAAGGCGAGCTAGCGTTTGTTTCCCAGTCCTAAACGGAGTTGAATCCCATGCAGTTTCTGGTCCTACGAGCAAGAGTTGTTTTCTGCCTAGAAGAGTCACTATTGCGCTCCCATTGCCATACACAGTGCAAATAGCACTCGCGTCTGTTCCCAGCAAGTACAGTGTATTGGAATGAAGAGAAGCTACTGTTCTTGTCAGTTTCCTAAGCAGAGTTGAACTAGATATGCCCCGTGTGTGTAGGAAGCACAGTTCTTTTGTTCTGAGCAAGCTCACTGTTCTGGCCCTATAGGAAACACAGGAGAGTAGAAGAGTGCTGTTTTCTCAAAAGCAGAGTGTGTTTCTTGCAAGGCGAGCTAGCGTTTGTTTCCCAGTCCTAAACGGAGTTGAATCCCATGCAGTTTCTGGTCCTACGAGCAAGAGTTGTTTTCTGCTAAGAAGAGTCACTATTGCGCTCCCATTGCCATACACAGTGCAAATAGCACTCGCGTCTGTTCCCAACAAGTACAGTGTATTGGACTGAAGAGAAGCTACTGTTCTTGTCTGTTTCCTAAGCAGAATTGAACTAGATATGCCCCGTGTGTGTAGGAAGCACAGTTCTTTTGTTCTGAGCAAGCTCACTGTTCTGGCCCTATAGGAAACACAGGAGAGTAGAAGAGTGCTGTTTTCTCAAAAGCAGAGTGTGTTTCTTGCAAGGCGAGCTAGCGTTTGTTTCCCAGTCCTAAACGGAGTTGAATCCCATGCAGTTTCTGTCCTACGAGCAAGAGTTGTTTTCTGCTAAGAAGAGTCACTATTGCGCTCCCATTGCCATACAAAGTGCAAGTAGCACTGGCGTCTGTTCCCAGCAAGTACAGTGTATTGGACTGAAGAGAAGCTACTGTTCTTGTCAGTTTCCTAAGCAGAGTTGAACTAGATATGCCCCGTGTGTGTAGGAAGCACAGTTCTTTTGTTCTGAGCAAGCTCACTGTTCTGGCCCTATAGGAAACACAGGAGAGTAGAAGAGTGCTGTTTTCTCAAAAGCAGAGTGTGTTTCTTGCAAGGCGAGCTAGCGTTTGTTTCCCAGTCCTAAACGGAGTTGAATCCCATGCAGTTTCTGGTCCTACGAGCAAGAGTTGTTTTCTGCTAAGAAGAGTCACTATTGCCTCCCATTGCCATACACAGTGCAAATAGCACTCGCGTCTGTTCCCAGCAAGTACAGTGTATTGGACTGAAGAGAAGCTACTGTTCTTGTCAGTTTCCTAAGCAGAGTTGAACTAGATATGCCCCGTGTGTGTAGGAAGCACAGTTCTTTTGTTCTGAGCAAGCTCACTGTTCTGGCCCTATAGGAAACACAGGAGAGTAGAAGAGTGCTGTTTTCTCAAAAGCAGAGTGTGTTTCTTGCAAGGCGAGCTAGGGTTTGTTTCCCAGTCCTAAACGGAGTTGAATCCCATGCAGTTTCTGGTCCTACGAGCAAGAGTTGTTTTCTGCCTAGAAGAGTCACTATTGCGCTCCCATTGCCATACACAGTGCAAATAGCACTCGCGTCTGTTCCCAGCAAGTACAGTGTATTGGACTGATGAGAAGCTACTGTTCTTGTCAGTTTCCTAAGCAGAGTTGAACTAGATATGCCCCGTGTGTGTAGGAAGCACAGTTCTTTTGTTCTGAGCAAGCTCACTGTTCTGGCCCTATAGGAAACACAGGAGAGTAGAAGAGTGCTGTTTTCTCAAAAGCAGAGTGTGTTTCTTGCAAGGCGAGCTAGCGTTTGTTTCCCAGTCCTAAACGGAGTTGAATCCCATGCAGTTTCTGGTCCTACGAGCAAGAGTTGTTTTCTGCTAAGAAGAGTCACTATTGCGCTCCCATTGCCATACACAGTGCAAATAGCACTCGCGTCTGTTCCCAACAAGTACAGTGTATTGGACTGAAGAGAAGCTACTGTTCTTGTCTGTTTCCTAAGCAGAGTTGAACTAGATATGCCCCGTGTGTGTAGGAAGCACAGTTCTTTTGTTCTGAGCAAGCTCACTGTTCTGGCCCTATAGGAAACACAGGAGAGTAGAAGAGTGCTGTTTTCTCAAAAGCAGAGTGTGTTTCTTGCAAGGCGAGCTAGCGTTTGTTTCCCAGTCCTAAACGGAGTTGAATCCCATGCAGTTTCTGTCCTACGAGCAAGAGTTGTTTTCTGCTAAGAAGAGTCACTATTGCGCTCCCATTGCCATACACAGTGCAAGTAGCACTGGCGTCTGTTCCCAGCAAGTACAGTGTATTGGACTGAAGAGAAGCTACTGTTCTTGTCAGTTTCCTAAGCAGAGTTGAACTAGATATGCCCGTGTGTGTAGGAAGCACAGTTCTTTTGTTCTGAGCAAGCTCACTGTTCTGGCCCTATAGGAAACACAGGAGAGTAGAAGAGTGCTGTTTTCTCAAAAGCAGAGTGTGTTTCTTGCAAGGCGAGCTAGCGTTTGTTTCCCAGTCCTAAACGGAGTTGAATCCCATGCAGTTTCTGGTCCTACGAGCAAGAGTTGTTTTCTGCTAAGAAGAGTCACTATTGCCTCCCATTGCCATACACAGTGCAAATAGCACTCGCGTCTGTTCCCAGCAAGTACAGTGTATTGGACTGAAGAGAAGCTACTGTTCTTGTCAGTTTCCTAAGCAGAGTTGAACTAGATATGCCCCGTGTGTGTAGGAAGCACAGTTCTTTTGTTCTGAGCAAGCTCACTGTTCTGGCCCTATAGGAAACACAGGAGAGTAGAAGAGTGCTGTTTTCTCAAAAGCAGAGTGTGTTTCTTGCAAGGCGAGCTAGCGTTTGTTTCCCAGTCCTAAACGGAGTTGAATCCCATGCAGTTTCTGGTCCTACGAGCAAGAGTTGTTTTCTGCTAAGAAGAGTCACTATTGCGCTCCCATTGCCATACACAGTGCAAATAGCACTGGCGTCTGTTCCCAGCAAGTACAGTGTATTGGACTGAAGAGAAGCTACTGTTTTTGTCAGTTTCCTAAGCAGAGTTGAACTAGATATGCCCCGTGTGTGTAGGAAGCACAGTTCTTTTGTTCTGAGCAAGCTCACTGTTCTGGCCCTATAGGAAACACAGGAGAGTAGAAGAGTGCTGTTTTCTCAAAAGCAGAGTGTGTTTCTTGCAAGGCGAGCTAGCGTTTGTTTCCCAGTCCTAAACGGAGTTGAATCCCATGCAGTTTCTGGTCCTACGAGCAAGAGTTGTTTTCTGCCTAGAAGAGTCACTATTGCGCTCCCATTGCCATACACAGTGCAAATAGCACTCGCTTCTGTTCCCAGCAAGTACAGTGTATTGGACTGAAGAGAAGCTACTGTTCTTGTCAGTTTCCTAAGCAGAGTTGAACTAGATATGCCCCGTGTGTGTAGGAAGCACAGTTCTTTTGTTCTGAGCAAGCTCACTGTTCTGGCCCTATAGGAAACACAGGAGAGTAGAAGAGTGCTGTTTTCTCAAAAGCAGAGTGTGTTTCTTGCAAGGCGAGCTAGCGTTTGTTTCCCAGTCCTAAACGGAGTTGAATCCATGCAGTTTCTGGTCCTACGAGCAAGAGTTGTTTTCTGCTAAGAAGAGTCACTATTGCGCTCCCATTGCCATACACAGTGCAAATAGCACTCGCGTCTGTTCCCAGCAAGTACAGTGTATTGGACTGAAGAGAAGCTACTGTTCTTGTCAGTTTCCTAAGCAGAGTTGAACTAGATATGCCCCGTGTGTGTAGGAAGCACAGTTCTTTTGTTCTGAGCAAGCTCACTGTTCTGGCCCTATAGGAAACACAGGAGAGTAGAAGAGTGCTGTTTTCTCAAAAGCAGAGTGTGTTTCTTGCAAGGCGAGCTAGCGTTTGTTTCCCAGTCCTAAACGGAGTTGAATCCCATGCAGTTTCTGGTCCTACGAGCAAGAGTTGTTTTCTGCTAAGAAGAGTCACTATTGCGCTCCCATTGCCATACACAGTGCAAATAGCACTGGCGTCTGTTCCCAGCAAGTACAGTGTATTGGACTGAAGAGAAGCTACTGTTCTTGTCAGTTTCCTAAGCAGAGTTGAACTAGATATGCCCCGTGTGTGTAGGAAGCACAGTTCTTTTGTTCTGAGCAAGCTCACTGTTCTGGCCCTATAGGAAACACAGGAGAGTAGAAGAGTGCTGTTTTCTCAAAAGCAGAGTGTGTTTCTTGCAAGGCGAGCTAGCGTTTGTTTCCCAGTCCTAAACGGAGTTGAATCCCATGCAGTTTCTGGTCCTACGAGCAAGAGTTGTTTTCTGCTAAGAAGAGTCACTATTGCGCTCCCATTGCCATACACAGTGCAAATAGCACTCGCTTCTGTTCCCAGCAAGTACAGTGTATTGGACTGAAGAGAAGCTACTGTTCTTGTCAGTTTCCTAAGCAGAGTTGAACTAGATATGCCCCGTGTGTGTAGGAAGCACAGTTCTTTTGTTCTGAGCAAGCTCACTGTTCTGGCCCTATAGGAAACACAGGAGAGTAGAAGAGTGCTGTTTTCTCAAAAGCAGAGTGTGTTTCTTGCAAGGCGAGCTAGCGTTTGTTTCCCAGTCCTAAACGGAGTTGAATCCCATGCAGTTTCTGGTCCTACGAGCAAGAGTTGTTTTCTGCTAAGAAGAGTCACTATTGCGCTCCCATTGCCATACACAGTGCTAATAGCACTCGCGTCTGTTCCCAGCAAGTACAGTGTATTGGACTGAAGAGAAGCTACTGTTCTTGTCAGTTTCCTAAGCAGAGTTGAACTAGATATGAACCGTGTGTGTAGGAAGCACAGTTCTTTTGTTCTGAGCAAGCTCACTGTTCTGGCCCTATAGGAAACACAGGAGAGTAGAAGAGTGCTGTTTTCTCAAAAGCAGAGTGTGTTTCTTGCAAGGCGAGCTAGCGTTTGTTTCCCAGTCCTAAACGGAGTTGAATCCCATGCAGTTTCTGGTCCTATGAGCAAGAGTTGTTTTCTGCTAAGAAGAGTCACTATTGCGCTCCCATTGCCATACACAGTGCAAAAAACACTCGCGTCTGTTCCCAGCAAGTACAGTGTATTGGACTGAAGAGAAGCTACTGTTCTTGTCAGTTTCTAAGCAGAGTTGAACTAGATATGCCCCGTGTGTGTAGGAAGCACAGTTCTTTTGTTCTGAGCAAGCTCACTGTTCTGGCCCTATAGGAAACACAGGAGAGTAGAAGAGTGCTGTTTTCTCAAAAGCAGAGTGTGTTTCTTGCAAGGCGAGCTAGCGTTTGTTTCCCAGTCCTAAACGGAGTTGAATCCCATGCAGTTTCTGGTCCTACGAGCAAGAGTTGTTTTCTGCTAAGAAGAGTCACTATTGCGCTCCCATTGCCATACACAGTGCTAATAGCACTTGCGTCTGTTCCCAGCAAGTACAGTGTATTGGACTGAAGAGAAGCTACTGTTCTTGTCAGTTTCCTAAGCAGAGTTGAACTAGATATGCCCCGTGTGTGTAGGAAGCACAGTTCTTTTGTTCTGAGCAAGCTCACTGTTCTGGCCCTATAGGAAACACAGGAGAGTAGAAGAGTGCTGTTTTCTCAAAAGCAGAGTGTGTTTCTTGCAAGGCGAGCTAGCGTTTGTTTCCCAGTCCTAAACGGAGTTGAATCCCATGCAGTTTCTGGTCCTACGAGCAAGAGTTGTTTTCTGCCTAGAAGAGTCACTATTGCGCTCCCATTGCCATACACAGTGCAAATAGCACTCGCGTCTGTTCCCAGCAAGTACAGTGTATTGGAATGAAGAGAAGCTACTGTTCTTGTCAGTTTCCTAAGCAGAGTTGAACTAGATATGCCCCGTGTGTGTAGGAAGCACAGTTCTTTTGTTCTGAGCAAGCTCACTGTTCTGGCCCTATAGGAAACACAGGAGAGTAGAAGAGTGCTGTTTTCTCAAAAGCAGAGTGTGTTTCTTGCAAGGCGAGCTAGCGTTTGTTTCCCAGTCCTAAACGGAGTTGAATCCCATGCAGTTTCTGGTCCTACGAGCAAGAGTTGTTTTCTGCTAAGAAGAGTCACTATTGCGCTCCCATTGCCATACACAGTGCAAATAGCACTCGCGTCTGTTCCCAACAAGTACAGTGTATTGGACTGAAGAGAAGCTACTGTTCTTGTCTGTTTCCTAAGCAGAATTGAACTAGATATGCCCCGTGTGTGTAGGAAGCACAGTTCTTTTGTTCTGAGCAAGCTCACTGTTCTGGCCCTATAGGAAACACAGGAGAGTAGAAGAGTGCTGTTTTCTCAAAAGCAGAGTGTGTTTCTTGCAAGGCGAGCTAGCGTTTGTTTCCCAGTCCTAAACGGAGTTGAATCCCATGCAGTTTCTGTCCTACGAGCAAGAGTTGTTTTCTGCTAAGAAGAGTCACTATTGCGCTCCCATTGCCATACAAAGTGCAAGTAGCACTGGCGTCTGTTCCCAGCAAGTACAGTGTATTGGACTGAAGAGAAGCTACTGTTCTTGTCAGTTTCCTAAGCAGAGTTGAACTAGATATGCCCCGTGTGTGTAGGAAGCACAGTTCTTTTGTTCTGAGCAAGCTCACTGTTCTGGCCCTATAGGAAACACAGGAGAGTAGAAGAGTGCTGTTTTCTCAAAAGCAGAGTGTGTTTCTTGCAAGGCGAGCTAGCGTTTGTTTCCCAGTCCTAAACGGAGTTGAATCCCATGCAGTTTCTGGTCCTACGAGCAAGAGTTGTTTTCTGCTAAGAAGAGTCACTATTGCCTCCCATTGCCATACACAGTGCAAATAGCACTCGCGTCTGTTCCCAGCAAGTACAGTGTATTGGACTGAAGAGAAGCTACTGTTCTTGTCAGTTTCCTAAGCAGAGTTGAACTAGATATGCCCCGTGTGTGTAGGAAGCACAGTTCTTTTGTTCTGAGCAAGCTCACTGTTCTGGCCCTATAGGAAACACAGGAGAGTAGAAGAGTGCTGTTTTCTCAAAAGCAGAGTGTGTTTCTTGCAAGGCGAGCTAGGGTTTGTTTCCCAGTCCTAAACGGAGTTGAATCCCATGCAGTTTCTGGTCCTACGAGCAAGAGTTGTTTTCTGCCTAGAAGAGTCACTATTGCGCTCCCATTGCCATACACAGTGCAAATAGCACTCGCGTCTGTTCCCAGCAAGTACAGTGTATTGGACTGATGAGAAGCTACTGTTCTTGTCAGTTTCCTAAGCAGAGTTGAACTAGATATGCCCCGTGTGTGTAGGAAGCACAGTTCTTTTGTTCTGAGCAAGCTCACTGTTCTGGCCCTATAGGAAACACAGGAGAGTAGAAGAGTGCTGTTTTCTCAAAAGCAGAGTGTGTTTCTTGCAAGGCGAGCTAGCGTTTGTTTCCCAGTCCTAAACGGAGTTGAATCCCATGCAGTTTCTGGTCCTACGAGCAAGAGTTGTTTTCTGCTAAGAAGAGTCACTATTGCGCTCCCATTGCCATACACAGTGCAAATAGCACTCGCGTCTGTTCCCAACAAGTACAGTGTATTGGACTGAAGAGAAGCTACTGTTCTTGTCTGTTTCCTAAGCAGAGTTGAACTAGATATGCCCCGTGTGTGTAGGAAGCACAGTTCTTTTGTTCTGAGCAAGCTCACTGTTCTGGCCCTATAGGAAACACAGGAGAGTAGAAGAGTGCTGTTTTCTCAAAAGCAGAGTGTGTTTCTTGCAAGGCGAGCTAGCGTTTGTTTCCCAGTCCTAAACGGAGTTGAATCCCATGCAGTTTCTGTCCTACGAGCAAGAGTTGTTTTCTGCTAAGAAGAGTCACTATTGCGCTCCCATTGCCATACACAGTGCAAGTAGCACTGGCGTCTGTTCCCAGCAAGTACAGTGTATTGGACTGAAGAGAAGCTACTGTTCTTGTCAGTTTCCTAAGCAGAGTTGAACTAGATATGCCCCGTGTGTGTAGGAAGCACAGTTCTTTTGTTCTGAGCAAGCTCACTGTTCTGGCCCTATAGGAAACACAGGAGAGTAGAAGAGTGCTGTTTTCTCAAAAGCAGAGTGTGTTTCTTGCAAGGCGAGCTAGCGTTTGTTTCCCAGTCCTAAACGGAGTTGAATCCCATGCAGTTTCTGGTCCTACGAGCAAGAGTTGTTTTCTGCTAAGAAGAGTCACTATTGCCTCCCATTGCCATACACAGTGCAAATAGCACTCGCGTCTGTTCCCAGCAAGTACAGTGTATTGGACTGAAGAGAAGCTACTGTTCTTGTCAGTTTCCTAAGCAGAGTTGAACTAGATATGCCCCGTGTGTGTAGGAAGCACAGTTCTTTTGTTCTGAGCAAGCTCACTGTTCTGGCCCTATAGGAAACACAGGAGAGTAGAAGAGTGCTGTTTTCTCAAAAGCAGAGTGTGTTTCTTGCAAGGCGAGCTAGCGTTTGTTTCCCAGTCCTAAACGGAGTTGAATCCCATGCAGTTTCTGGTCCTACGAGCAAGAGTTGTTTTCTGCTAAGAAGAGTCACTATTGCGCTCCCATTGCCATACACAGTGCAAATAGCACTGGCGTCTGTTCCCAGCAAGTACAGTGTATTGGACTGAAGAGAAGCTACTGTTTTTGTCAGTTTCCTAAGCAGAGTTGAACTAGATATGCCCCGTGTGTGTAGGAAGCACAGTTCTTTTGTTCTGAGCAAGCTCACTGTTCTGGCCCTATAGGAAACACAGGAGAGTAGAAGAGTGCTGTTTTCTCAAAAGCAGAGTGTGTTTCTTGCAAGGCGAGCTAGCGTTTGTTTCCCAGTCCTAAACGGAGTTGAATCCCATGCAGTTTCTGGTCCTACGAGCAAGAGTTGTTTTCTGCCTAGAAGAGTCACTATTGCGCTCCCATTGCCATACACAGTGCAAATAGCACTCGCTTCTGTTCCCAGCAAGTACAGTGTATTGGACTGAAGAGAAGCTACTGTTCTTGTCAGTTTCCTAAGCAGAGTTGAACTAGATATGCCCCGTGTGTGTAGGAAGCACAGTTCTTTTGTTCTGAGCAAGCTCACTGTTCTGGCCCTATAGGAAACACAGGAGAGTAGAAGAGTGCTGTTTTCTCAAAAGCAGAGTGTGTTTCTTGCAAGGCGAGCTAGCGTTTGTTTCCCAGTCCTAAACGGAGTTGAATCCCATGCAGTTTCTGGTCCTACGAGCAAGAGTTGTTTTCTGCTAAGAAGAGTCACTATTGCGCTCCCATTGCCATACACAGTGCAAATAGCACTCGCGTCTGTTCCCAGCAAGTACAGTGTATTGGACTGAAGAGAAGCTACTGTTCTTGTCAGTTTCCTAAGCAGAGTTGAACTAGATATGCCCCGTGTGTGTAGGAAGCACAGTTCTTTTGTTCTGAGCAAGCTCACTGTTCTGGCCCTATAGGAAACACAGGAGAGTAGAAGAGTGCTGTTTTCTCAAAAGCAGAGTGTGTTTCTTGCAAGGCGAGCTAGCGTTTGTTTCCCAGTCCTAAACGGAGTTGAATCCCATGCAGTTTCTGGTCCTACGAGCAAGAGTTGTTTTCTGCTAAGAAGAGTCACTATTGCGCTCCCATTGCCATACACAGTGCAAATAGCACTGGCGTCTGTTCCCAGCAAGTACAGTGTATTGGACTGAAGAGAAGCTACTGTTCTTGTCAGTTTCCTAAGCAGAGTTGAACTAGATATGCCCCGTGTGTGTAGGAAGCACAGTTCTTTTGTTCTGAGCAAGCTCACTGTTCTGGCCCTATAGGAAACACAGGAGAGTAGAAGAGTGCTGTTTTCTCAAAAGCAGAGTGTGTTTCTTGCAAGGCGAGCTAGCGTTTGTTTCCCAGTCCTAAACGGAGTTGAATCCCATGCAGTTTCTGGTCCTATGAGCAAGAGTTGTTTTCTGCTAAGAAGAGTCACTATTGCGCTCCCATTGCCATACACAGTGCAAAAAACACTCGCGTCTGTTCCCAGCAAGTACAGTGTATTGGACTGAAGAGAAGCTACTGTTCTTGTCAGTTTCCTAAGCAGAGTTGAACTAGATATGCCCCGTGTGTGTAGGAAGCACAGTTCTTTTGTTCTGAGCAAGCTCACTGTTCTGGCCCTATAGGAAACACAGGAGAGTAGAAGAGTGCTGTTTTCTCAAAAGCAGAGTGTGTTTCTTGCAAGGCGAGCTAGCGTTTGTTTCCCAGTCCTAAACGGAGTTGAATCCCATGCAGTTTCTGGTCCTACGAGCAAGAGTTGTTTTCTGCTAAGAAGAGTCACTATTGCGCTCCCATTGCCATACACAGTGCAAATAGCTCTCGCGTCTGTTCCCAGCAAGTACAGTGTATTGGACTGAAGAGAAGCTACTGTTCTTGTCAGTTTCCTAAGCAGAGTTGAACTAGATATGCCCCGTGTGTGTAGGAAGCACAGTTCTTTTGTTCTGAGCAAGCTCACTGTTCTGGCCCTATAGGAAACACAGGAGAGTAGAAGAGTGCTGTTTTCTCAAAAGCAGAGTGTGTTTCTTGCAAGGCGAGCTAGCGTTTGTTTCCCAGTCCTAAACGGAGTTGAATCCCATGCAGTTTCTGGTCCTACGAGCAAGAGTTGTTTTCTGCTAAGAAGAGTCACTATTGCGCTCCCATTGCCATACACAGTGCAAATAGCACTCGCGTCTGTTCCCAACAAGTACAGTGTATTGGACTGAAGAGAAGCTACTGTTCTTGTCTGTTTCCTAAGCAGAGTTGAACTAGATATGCCCCGTGTGTGTAGGAAGCACAGTTCTTTTGTTCTGAGCAAGCTCACTGTTCTGGCCCTATAGGAAACACAGGAGAGTAGAAGAGTGCTGTTTTCTCAAAAGCAGAGTGTGTTTCTTGCAAGGCGAGCTAGCGTTTGTTTCCCAGTCCTAAACGGAGTTGAATCCCATGCAGTTTCTGGTCCTACGAGCAAGAGTTGTTTTCTGCTAAGAAGAGTCACTATTGCGCTCCCATTGCCATACACAGTGCAAATAGCACTCGCGTCTGTTCCCAGCAAGTACAGTGTATTGGACTGAAGAGAAGCTACTGTTCTTGTCAGTTTCCTAAGCAGAGTTGAACTAGATATGCCCCGTGTGTGTAGGAAGCACAGTTCTTTTGTTCTGAGCAAGCTCACTGTTCTGGCCTTATAGGAAACACAGGAGAGTAGAAGAGTGCTGTTTTCTCAAAAGCAGAGTGTGTTTCTTGCAAGGCGAGCTAGCGTTTGTTTCCCAGTCCTAAACGGAGTTGAATCCCATGCAGTTTCTGGTCCTACGAGCAAGAGTTGTTTTCTGCTAAGAAGAGTCACTATTGCGCTCCCATTGCCATACACAGTGCAAATAGCACTCGCGTCTGTTCCCAACAAGTACAGTGTATTGGACTGAAGAGAAGCTACTGTTCTTGTCTGTTTCCTAAGCAGAGTTGAACTAGATATGCCCCGTGTGTGTAGGAAGCACAGTTCTTTTGTTCTGAGCA
Source organism: Peromyscus eremicus (assembly GCF_949786415.1). NCBI lineage: Eukaryota > Metazoa > Chordata > Mammalia > Rodentia > Cricetidae > Peromyscus > Peromyscus eremicus. Next base: position 18,082 of record NW_026735990.1, read on the forward strand.
AGCTCACTGTTCTGGCCCTATAGGAAACACAGGAGAGTAGAAGAGTGCTGTTTTCTCAAAAGCAGAGTGTGTTTCTTGCAAGGCGAGCTAGCGTTTGTTTCCCAGTCCTAAACGGAGTTGAATCCCATGCAGTTTCTGGTCCTACGAGCAAGAGTTGTTTTCTGCCTAGAAGAGTCACTATTGCGCTCCCATTGCTATACACAGTGCAAATAGCACTGGCGTCTGTTCCCAGCAAGTACAGTGTATTGGACTGAAGAGAAGCTACTGTTCTTGTCAGTTTCCTAAGCAGAGTTGAACTAGATATGCCCCGTGTGTGTAGGAAGCACAGTTCTTTTGTTCTGAGCAAGCTCACTGTTCTGGCCCTATAGGAAACACAGGAGAGTAGAAGAGTGCTGTTTTCTCAAAAGCAGAGTGTGTTTCTTGCAAGGCAAGCTAGCGTTTGTTTCCCAGTCCTAAACGGAGTTGAATCCCATGCAGTTTCTGGTCCTAAGAGCAAGAGTTGTTTTCTGCTAAGAAGAGTCACTATTGCGCTCCCATTGCCATACACAGTGCAAATAGCACTCGCGTCTGTTCCCAGCAAGTACAGTGTATTGGACTGAAGAGAAGCTACTGTTCTTGTCAGTTTCCTAAGCAGAGTTGAACTAGATATGCCCCGTGTGTGTAGGAAGCACAGTTCTTTTGTTCTGAGCAAGCTCACTGTTCTGGCCCTATAGGAAACACAGGAGAGTAGAAGAGTGCTGTTTTCTCAAAAGCAGAGTGTGTTTCTTGCAAGGCGAGCTAGCGTTTGTTTCCCAGTCCTAAACGGAGTTGAATCCCATGCAGTTTCTGGTCCTACGAGCAAGAGTTGTTTTCTGCTAAGAAGAGTCACTATTGCGCTCCCATTGCCATACACAGTGCAAATAGCACTCGCGTCTGTTCCCAGCAAGTACAGTGTATTGGACTGAAGAGAAGCTACTGTTCTTGTCAGTTTCCTAAGCAGAGTTGAACTAGATATGCCCCGTGTGTGTAGGAAGCACAGTTCTTTTGTTCTGAGAAAGCTCAATGTTCTGGCCCTATAGGAAACACAGGAGAGTAGAAGAGTGCTGTTTTCTCAAAAGCAGAGTGTGTTTCTTGCAAGGCGAGCTAGCGTTTGTTTCCCAGTCCTAAACGGAGTTGAATCCCATGCAGTTTCTGGTCCTACGAGCAAGAGTTGTTTTCTGCTAAGAAGAGTCACTATTGCGCTCCCATTGCCATACACAGTGCAAATAGCACTGGCGTCTGTTCCCAGCAAGTACAGTGTATTGGAATGAAGAGAAGCTACTGTTCTTGTCAGTTTCCTAAGCAGAGTTGAACTAGATATGCCCCGTGTGTGTAGGAAGCACAGTTCTTTTGTTCTGAGCAAGCTCACTGTTCTGGCCCTATAGGAAACACAGGAGAGTAGAAGAGTGCTGTTTTCTCAAAAGCAGAGTGTGTTTCTTGCAAGGCGAGCTAGCGTTTGTTTCCCAGTCCTAAACGGAGTTGAATCCCATGCAGTTTCTGGTCCTACGAGCAAGAGTTGTTTTCTGCTAAGAAGAGTCACTATTGCGCTCCCATTGCCATACACAGTGCAAATAGCACTCGCGTCTGTTCCCAGCAAGTACAGTGTATTGGACTGAAGAGAAGCTACTGTTCTTGTCAGTTTCCTAAGCAGAGTTGAACTAGATATGCCCCGTGTGTGTAGGAAGCACAGTTCTTTTGTTCTGAGCAAGCTCACTGTTCTGGCCCTATAGGAAACACAGGAGAGTAGAAGAGTGCTGTTTTCTCAAAAGCAGAGTGTGTTTCTTGCAAGGCGAGCTAGCGTTTGTTTCCCAGTCCTAAACGGAGTTGAATCCCATGCAGTTTCTGGTCCTACGAGCAAGAGTTGTTTTCTGCTAAGAAGAGTCACTATTGCGCTCCCATTGCCATACACAGTGCAAATAGCACTCGCGTCTGTTCCCAGCAAGTACAGTGTATTGGACTGAAGAGAAGCTACTGTTCTTGTCAGTTTCCTAAGCAGAGTTGAACTAGATATGCCCCGTGTGTGTAGGAAGCACAGTTCTTTTGTTCTGAGAAAGCTCAATGTTCTGGCCCTATAGGAAACACAGGAGAGTAGAAGAGTGCTGTTTTCTCAAAAGCAGAGTGTGTTTCTTGCAAGGCGAGCTAGCGTTTGTTTCCCAGTCCTAAACGGAGTTGAATCCCATGCAGTTTCTGGTCCTACGAGCAAGAGTTGTTTTCTGCTAAGAAGAGTCACTATTGCGCTCCCATTGCCATACACAGTGCAAATAGCACTGGCGTCTGTTCCCAGCAAGTACAGTGTATTGGAATGAAGAGAAGCTACTGTTCTTGTCAGTTTCCTAAGCAGAGTTGAACTAGATATGCCCCGTGTGTGTAGGAAGCACAGTTCTTTTGTTCTGAGCAAGCTCACTGTTCTGGCCCTATAGGAAACACAGGAGAGTAGAAGAGTGCTGTTTTCTCAAAAGCAGAGTGTGTTTCTTGCAAGGCGAGCTAGCGTTTGTTTCCCAGTCCTAAACGGAGTTGAATCCCATGCAGTTTCTGGTCCTACGAGCAAGAGTTGTTTTCTGCTAAGAAGAGTCACTATTGCGCTCCCATTGCCATACACAGTGCAAATAGCACTCGCGTCTGTTCCCAGCAAGTACAGTGTATTGGACTGAAGAGAAGCTACTGTTCTTGTCAGTTTCCTAAGCAGAGTTGAACTAGATATGCCCCGTGTGTGTAGGAAGCACAGTTCTTTTGTTCTGAGCAAGCTCACTGTTCTGGCCCTATAGGAAACACAGGAGAGTAGAAGAGTGCTGTTTTCTCAAAAGCAGAGTGTGTTTCTTGCAAGGCGAGCTAGCGTTTGTTTCCCAGTCCTAAACGGAGTTGAATCCCATGCAGTTTCTGGTCCTACAAGCAAGAGTTGTTTTCTGCTAAGAAGAGTCACTATTGCGCTCCCATTGCCATACACAGTGCAAATAGCACTGGCGTCTGTTCCCAGCAAGTACAGTGTATTGGACTGAAGAGAAGCTACTGTTCTTGTCAGTTTCCTAAGCAGAGTTGAACTAGATATGCCCCGTGTGTGTAGGAAGCACAGTTCTTTTGTTCTGAGCAAGCTCACTGTTCTGGCCCTATAGGAAACACAGGAGAGTAGAAGAGTGCTGTTTTCTCAAAAGCAGAGTGTGTTTCTTGCAAGGCGAGCTAGCGTTTGTTTCCCAGTCCTAAACGGAGTTGAATCCCATGCAGTTTCTGGTCCTACGAGCAAGAGTTGTTTTCTGCTAAGAAGAGTCACTATTGCGCTCCCATTGCCATACACAGTGCAAATAGCACTCGCGTCTGTTCCCAACAAGTACAGTGTATTGGACTGAAGAGAAGCTACTGTTCTTGTCTGTTTCCTAAGCAGAGTTGAACTAGATATGCCCCGTGTGTGTAGGAAGCACAGTTCTTTTGTTCTGAGCAAGCTCACTGTTCTGGCCCTATAGGAAACACAGGAGAGTAGAAGAGTGCTGTTTTCTCAAAAGCAGAGTGTGTTTCTTGCAAGGCGAGCTAGCGTTTGTTTCCCAGTCCTAAACGGAGTTGAATCCCATGCAGTTTCTGGTCCTACGAGCAAGAGTTGTTTTCTGCTAAGAAGAGTCACTATTGCGCTCCCATTGCCATACACAGTGCAAATAGCACTCGCGTCTGTTCCCAGCAAGTACAGTGTATTGGACTGAAGAGAAGCTACTGTTCTTGTCAGTTTCCTAAGCAGAGTTGAACTAGATATGCCCCGTGTGTGTAGGAAGCACAGTTCTTTTGTTCTGAGCAAGCTCACTGTTCTGGCCCTATAGGAAACACAGGAGAGTAGAAGAGTGCTGTTTTCTCAAAAGCAGAGTGTGTTTCTTGCAAGGCGAGCTAGCGTTTGTTTCCCAGTCCTAAACGGAGTTGAATCCCATGCAGTTTCTGGTCCTACGAGCAAGAGTTGTTTTCTGCTAAGAAGAGTCACTATTGCGCTCCCATTGCCATACACAGTGCAAATAGCACTCGCGTCTGTTCCCAACAAGTACAGTGTATTGGACTGAAGAGAAGCTACTGTTCTTGTCTGTTTCCTAAGCAGAGTTGAACTAGATATGCCCCGTGTGTGTAGGAAGCACAGTTCTTTTGTTCTGAGCAAGCTCACTGTTCTGGCCCTATAGGAAACACAGGAGAGTAGAAGAGTGCTGTTTTCTCAAAAGCAGAGTGTGTTTCTTGCAAGGCGAGCTAGCGTTTGTTTCCCAGTCCTAAACGGAGTTGAATCCCATGCAGTTTCTGGTCCTACGAGCAAGAGTTGTTTTCTGCCTAGAAGAGTCACTATTGCGCTCCCATTGCTATACACAGTGCAAATAGCACTGGCGTCTGTTCCCAGCAAGTACAGTGTATTGGACTGAAGAGAAGCTACTGTTCTTGTCAGTTTCCTAAGCAGAGTTGAACTAGATATGCCCCGTGTGTGTAGGAAGCACAGTTCTTTTGTTCTGAGCAAGCTCACTGTTCTGGCCCTATAGGAAACACAGGAGAGTAGAAGAGTGCTGTTTTCTCAAAAGCAGAGTGTGTTTCTTGCAAGGCAAGCTAGCGTTTGTTTCCCAGTCCTAAACGGAGTTGAATCCCATGCAGTTTCTGGTCCTAAGAGCAAGAGTTGTTTTCTGCTAAGAAGAGTCACTATTGCGCTCCCATTGCCATACACAGTGCAAATAGCACTCGCGTCTGTTCCCAGCAAGTACAGTGTATTGGACTGAAGAGAAGCTACTGTTCTTGTCAGTTTCCTAAGCAGAGTTGAACTAGATATGCCCCGTGTGTGTAGGAAGCACAGTTCTTTTGTTCTGAGCAAGCTCACTGTTCTGGCCCTATAGGAAACACAGGAGAGTAGAAGAGTGCTGTTTTCTCAAAAGCAGAGTGTGTTTCTTGCAAGGCGAGCTAGCGTTTGTTTCCCAGTCCTAAACGGAGTTGAATCCCATGCAGTTTCTGGTCCTACGAGCAAGAGTTGTTTTCTGCTAAGAAGAGTCACTATTGCGCTCCCATTGCCATACACAGTGCAAATAGCACTCGCGTCTGTTCCCAGCAAGTACAGTGTATTGGACTGAAGAGAAGCTACTGTTCTTGTCAGTTTCCTAAGCAGAGTTGAACTAGATATGCCCCGTGTGTGTAGGAAGCACAGTTCTTTTGTTCTGAGCAAGCTCACTGTTCTGGCCCTATAGGAAACACAGGAGAGTAGAAGAGTGCTGTTTTCTCAAAAGCAGAGTGTGTTTCTTGCAAGGCGAGCTAGCGTTTGTTTCCCAGTCCTAAACGGAGTTGAATCCCATGCAGTTTCTGGTCCTACGAGCAAGAGTTGTTTTCTGCTAAGAAGAGTCACTATTGCGCTCCCATTGCCATACACAGTGCAAATAGCACTCGCTTCTGTTCCCAGCAAGTACAGTGTATTGGACTGAAGAGAAGCTACTGTTCTTGTCAGTTTCCTAAGCAGAGTTGAACTAGATATGCCCCGTGTGTGTAGGAAGCACAGTTCTTTTGTTCTGAGCAAGCTCACTGTTCTGGCCCTATAGGAAACACAGGAGAGTAGAAGAGTGCTGTTTTCTCAAAAGCAGAGTGTGTTTCTTGCAAGGCGAGCTAGCGTTTGTTTCCCAGTCCTAAACGGAGTTGAATCCCATGCAGTTTCTGGTCCTACGAGCAAGAGTTGTTTTCTGCTAAGAAGAGTCACTATTGCGCTCCCATTGCCATACACAGTGCAAATAGCACTCGCGTCTGTTCCCAGCAAGTACAGTGTATTGGACTGAAGAGAAGCTACTGTTCTTGTCAGTTTCCTAAGCAGAGTTGAACTAGATATGCCCCGTGTGTGTAGGAAGCACAGTTCTTTTGTTCTGAGCAAGCTCACTGTTCTGGCCCTATAGGAAACACAGGAGAGTAGAAGAGTGCTGTTTTCTCAAAAGCAGAGTGTGTTTCTTGCAAGGCGAGCTAGCGTTTGTTTCCCAGTCCTAAACGGAGTTGAATCCCATGCAGTTTCTGGTCCTATGAGCAAGAGTTGTTTTCTGCTAAGAAGAGTCACTATTGCGCTCCCATTGCCATACACAGTGCAAAAAACACTCGCGTCTGTTCCCAGCAAGTACAGTGTATTGGACTGAAGAGAAGCTACTGTTCTTGTCAGTTTCCTAAGCAGAGTTGAACTAGATATGCCCCGTGTGTGTAGGAAGCACAGTTCTTTTGTTCTGAGCAAGCTCACTGTTCTGGCCCTATAGGAAACACAGGAGAGTAGAAGAGTGCTGTTTTCTCAAAAGCAGAGTGTGTTTCTTGCAAGGCGAGCTAGCGTTTGTTTCCCAGTCCTAAACGGAGTTGAATCCCATGCAGTTTCTGGTCCTACGAGCAAGAGTTGTTTTCTGCTAAGAAGAGTCACTATTGCGCTCCCATTGCCATACACAGTGCAAATAGCTCTCGCGTCTGTTCCCAGCAAGTACAGTGTATTGGACTGAAGAGAAGCTACTGTTCTTGTCAGTTTCCTAAGCAGAGTTGAACTAGATATGCCCCGTGTGTGTAGGAAGCACAGTTCTTTTGTTCTGAGCAAGCTCACTGTTCTGGCCCTATAGGAAACACAGGAGAGTAGAAGAGTGCTGTTTTCTCAAAAGCAGAGTGTGTTTCTTGCAAGGCGAGCTAGCGTTTGTTTCCCAGTCCTAAACGGAGTTGAATCCCATGCAGTTTCTGGTCCTACGAGCAAGAGTTGTTTTCTGCTAAGAAGAGTCACTATTGCGCTCCCATTGCCATACACAGTGCAAATAGCACTCGCGTCTGTTCCCAGCAAGTACAGTGTATTGGACTGAAGAGAAGCTACTGTTCTTGTCAGTTTCCTAAGCAGAGTTGAACTAGATATGCCCCGTGTGTGTAGGAAGCACAGTTCTTTTGTTCTGAGCAAGCTCACTGTTCTGGCCCTATAGGAAACACAGGAGAGTAGAAGAGTGCTGTTTTCTCAAAAGCAGAGTGTGTTTCTTGCAAGGCGAGCTAGCGTTTGTTTCCCAGTCCTAAACGGAGTTGAATCCCATGCAGTTTCTGGTCCTACAAGCAAGAGTTGTTTTCTGCTAAGAAGAGTCACTATTGCGCTCCCATTGCCATACACAGTGCAAATAGCACTGGCGTCTGTTCCCAGCAAGTACAGTGTATTGGACTGAAGAGAAGCTACTGTTCTTGTCAGTTTCCTAAGCAGAGTTGAACTAGATATGCCCCGTGTGTGTAGGAAGCACAGTTCTTTTGTTCTGAGCAAGCTCACTGTTCTGGCCCTATAGGAAACACAGGAGAGTAGAAGAGTGCTGTTTTCTCAAAAGCAGAGTGTGTTTCTTGCAAGGCGAGCTAGCGTTTGTTTCCCAGTCCTAAACGGAGTTGAATCCCATGCAGTTTCTGGTCCTACGAGCAAGAGTTGTTTTCTGCTAAGAAGAGTCACTATTGCGCTCCCATTGCCATACACAGTGCAAATAGCACTCGCGTCTGTTCCCAACAAGTACAGTGTATTGGACTGAAGAGAAGCTACTGTTCTTGTCTGTTTCCTAAGCAGAGTTGAACTAGATATGCCCCGTGTGTGTAGGAAGCACAGTTCTTTTGTTCTGAGCAAGCTCACTGTTCTGGCCCTATAGGAAACACAGGAGAGTAGAAGAGTGCTGTTTTCTCAAAAGCAGAGTGTGTTTCTTGCAAGGCGAGCTAGCGTTTGTTTCCCAGTCCTAAACGGAGTTGAATCCCATGCAGTTTCTGGTCCTACGAGCAAGAGTTGTTTTCTGCTAAGAAGAGTCACTATTGCGCTCCCATTGCCATACACAGTGCAAATAGCACTCGCGTCTGTTCCCAGCAAGTACAGTGTATTGGACTGAAGAGAAGCTACTGTTCTTGTCAGTTTCCTAAGCAGAGTTGAACTAGATATGCCCCGTGTGTGTAGGAAGCACAGTTCTTTTGTTCTGAGCAAGCTCACTGTTCTGGCCCTATAGGAAACACAGGAGAGTAGAAGAGTGCTGTTTTCTCAAAAGCAGAGTGTGTTTCTTGCAAGGCGAGCTAGCGTTTGTTTCCCAGTCCTAAACGGAGTTGAATCCCATGCAGTTTCTGGTCCTACGAGCAAGAGTTGTTTTCTGCTAAGAAGAGTCACTATTGCGCTCCCATTGCCATACACAGTGCAAATAGCACTCGCGTCTGTTCCCAACAAGTACAGTGTATTGGACTGAAGAGAAGCTACTGTTCTTGTCTGTTTCCTAAGCAGAGTTGAACTAGATATGCCCCGTGTGTGTAGGAAGCACAGTTCTTTTGTTCTGAGCAAGCTCACTGTTCTGGCCCTATAGGAAACACAGGAGAGTAGAAGAGTGCTGTTTTCTCAAAAGCAGAGTGTGTTTCTTGCAAGGCGAGCTAGCGTTTGTTTCCCAGTCCTAAACGGAGTTGAATCCCATGCAGTTTCTGGTCCTACGAGCAAGAGTTGTTTTCTGCTAAGAAGAGTCACTATTGCGCTCCCATTGCCATACACAGTGCAAATAGCACTCGCTTCTGTTCCCAGCAAGTACAGTGTATTGGACTGAAGAGAAGCTACTGTTCTTGTCAGTTTCCTAAGCAGAGTTGAACTAGATATGCCCCGTGTGTGTAGGAAGCACAGTTCTTTTGTTCTGAGCAAGCTCACTGTTCTGGCCCTATAGGAAACACAGGAGAGTAGAAGAGTGCTGTTTTCTCAAAAGCAGAGTGTGTTTCTTGCAAGGCGAGCTAGCGTTTGTTTCCCAGTCCTAAACGGAGTTGAATCCCATGCAGTTTCTGGTCCTACGAGCAAGAGTTGTTTTCTGCTAAGAAGAGTCACTATTGCGCTCCCATTGCCATACACAGTGCAAATAGCACTCGCGTCTGTTCCCAGCAAGTACAGTGTATTGGACTGAAGAGAAGCTACTGTTCTTGTCAGTTTCCTAAGCAGAGTTGAACTAGATATGCCCCGTGTGTGTAGGAAGCACAGTTCTTTTGTTCTGAGCAAGCTCACTGTTCTGGCCCTATAGGAAACACAGGAGAGTAGAAGAGTGCTGTTTTCTCAAAAGCAGAGTGTGTTTCTTGCAAGGCGAGCTAGCGTTTGTTTCCCAGTCCTAAACGGAGTTGAATCCCATGCAGTTTCTGGTCCTATGAGCAAGAGTTGTTTTCTGCTAAGAAGAGTCACTATTGCGCTCCCTTTGCCATACACAGTGCAAAAAACACTCGCGTCTGTTCCCAGCAAGTACAGTGTATTGGACTGAAGAGAAGCTACTGTTCTTGTCAGTTTCCTAAGCAGAGTTGAACTAGATATGCCCCGTGTGTGTAGGAAGCACAGTTCTTTTGTTCTGAGCAAGCTCACTGTTCTGGCCTTATAGGAAACACAGGAGAGTAGAAGAGTGCTGTTTTCTCAAAAGCAGAGTGTGTTTCTTGCAAGGCGAGCTAGCGTTTGTTTCCCAGTCCTAAACGGAGTTGAATCCCATGCAGTTTCTGGTCCTACGAGCAAGAGTTGTTTTCTGCTAAGAAGAGTCACTATTGCGCTCCCATTGCCATACACAGTGCAAATAGCACTCGCGTCTGTTCCCAACAAGTACAGTGTATTGGACTGAAGAGAAGCTACTGTTCTTGTCTGTTTCCTAAGCAGAGTTGAACTAGATATGCCCCGTGTGTGTAGGAAGCACAGTTCTTTTGTTCTGAGCAAGCTCACTGTTCTGGCCCTATAGGAAACACAGGAGAGTAGAAGAGTGCTGTTTTCTCAAAAGCAGAGTGTGTTTCTTGCAAGGCGAGCTAGCGTTTGTTTCCCAGTCCTAAACGGAGTTGAATCCCATGCAGTTTCTGGTCCTACGAGCAAGAGTTGTTTTCTGCCTAGAAGAGTCACTATTGCGTTCCCATTGCTATACACAGTGCAAATAGCACTGGCGTCTGTTCCCAGCAAGTACAGTGTATTGGACTGAAGAGAAGCTACTGTTCTTGTCAGTTTCCTAAGCAGAGTTGAACTAGATATGCCCCGTGTGTGTAGGAAGCACAGTTCTTTTGTTCTGAGCAAGCTCACTGTTCTGGCCCTATAGGAAACACAGGAGAGTAGAAGAGTGCTGTTTTCTCAAAAGCAGAGTGTGTTTCTTGCAAGGCAAGCTAGCGTTTGTTTCCCAGTCCTAAACGGAGTTGAATCCCATGCAGTTTCTGGTCCTAAGAGCAAGAGTTGTTTTCTGCTAAGAAGAGTCACTATTGCGCTCCCATTGCCATACACAGTGCAAATAGCACTCGCGTCTGTTCCCAGCAAGTACAGTGTATTGGACTGAAGAGAAGCTACTGTTCTTGTCAGTTTCCTAAGCAGAGTTGAACTAGATATGCCCCGTGTGTGTAGGAAGCACAGTTCTTTTGTTCTGAGCAAGCTCACTGTTCTGGCCCTATAGGAAACACAGGAGAGTAGAAGAGTGCTGTTTTCTCAAAAGCAGAGTGTGTTTCTTGCAAGGCGAGCTAGCGTTTGTTTCCCAGTCCTAAACGGAGTTGAATCCCATGCAGTTTCTGGTCCTACGAGCAAGAGTTGTTTTCTGCTAAGAAGAGTCACTATTGCGCTCCCATTGCCATACACAGTGCAAATAGCACTCGCGTCTGTTCCCAGCAAGTACAGTGTATTGGACTGAAGAGAAGCTACTGTTCTTGTCAGTTTCCTAAGCAGAGTTGAACTAGATATGCCCCGTGTGTGTAGGAAGCACAGTTCTTTTGTTCTGAGAAAGCTCAATGTTCTGGCCCTATAGGAAACACAGGAGAGTAGAAGAGTGCTGTTTTCTCAAAAGCAGAGTGTGTTTCTTGCAAGGCGAGCTAGCGTTTGTTTCCCAGTCCTAAACGGAGTTGAATCCCATGCAGTTTCTGGTCCTACGAGCAAGAGTTGTTTTCTGCTAAGAAGAGTCACTATTGCGCTCCCATTGCCATACACAGTGCAAATAGCACTGGCGTCTGTTCCCAGCAAGTACAGTGTATTGGAATGAAGAGAAGCTACTGTTCTTGTCAGTTTCCTAAGCAGAGTTGAACTAGATATGCCCCGTGTGTGTAGGAAGCACAGTTCTTTTGTTCTGAGCAAGCTCACTGTTCTGGCCCTATAGGAAACACAGGAGAGTAGAAGAGTGCTGTTTTCTCAAAAGCAGAGTGTGTTTCTTGCAAGGCGAGCTAGCGTTTGTTTCCCAGTCCTAAACGGAGTTGAATCCCATGCAGTTTCTGGTCCTACGAGCAAGAGTTGTTTTCTGCTAAGAAGAGTCACTATTGCGCTCCCATTGCCATACACAGTGCAAATAGCACTCGCGTCTGTTCCCAGCAAGTACAGTGTATTGGACTGAAGAGAAGCTACTGTTCTTGTCAGTTTCCTAAGCAGAGTTGAACTAGATATGCCCCGTGTGTGTAGGAAGCACAGTTCTTTTGTTCTGAGCAAGCTCACTGTTCTGGCCCTATAGGAAACACAGGAGAGTAGAAGAGTGCTGTTTTCTCAAAAGCAGAGTGTGTTTCTTGCAAGGCGAGCTAGCGTTTGTTTCCCAGTCCTAAACGGAGTTGAATCCCATGCAGTTTCTGGTCCTACAAGCAAGAGTTGTTTTCTGCTAAGAAGAGTCACTATTGCGCTCCCATTGCCATACACAGTGCAAATAGCACTGGCGTCTGTTCCCAGCAAGTACAGTGTATTGGACTGAAGAGAAGCTACTGTTCTTGTCAGTTTCCTAAGCAGAGTTGAACTAGATATGCCCCGTGTGTGTAGGAAGCACAGTTCTTTTGTTCTGAGCAAGCTCACTGTTCTGGCCCTATAGGAAACACAGGAGAGTAGAAGAGTGCTGTTTTCTCAAAAGCAGAGTGTGTTTCTTGCAAGGCGAGCTAGCGTTTGTTTCCCAGTCCTAAACGGAGTTGAATCCCATGCAGTTTCTGGTCCTACGAGCAAGAGTTGTTTTCTGCTAAGAAGAGTCACTATTGCGCTCCCATTGCCATACACAGTGCAAATAGCACTCGCGTCTGTTCCCAACAAGTACAGTGTATTGGACTGAAGAGAAGCTACTGTTCTTGTCTGTTTCCTAAGCAGAGTTGAACTAGATATGCCCCGTGTGTGTAGGAAGCACAGTTCTTTTGTTCTGAGCAAGCTCACTGTTCTGGCCCTATAGGAAACACAGGAGAGTAGAAGAGTGCTGTTTTCTCAAAAGCAGAGTGTGTTTCTTGCAAGGCGAGCTAGCGTTTGTTTCCCAGTCCTAAACGGAGTTGAATCCCATGCAGTTTCTGGTCCTACGAGCAAGAGTTGTTTTCTGCTAAGAAGAGTCACTATTGCGCTCCCATTGCCATACACAGTGCAAATAGCACTCGCGTCTGTTCCCAGCAAGTACAGTGTATTGGACTGAAGAGAAGCTACTGTTCTTGTCAGTTTCCTAAGCAGAGTTGAACTAGATATGCCCCGTGTGTGTAGGAAGCACAGTTCTTTTGTTCTGAGCAAGCTCACTGTTCTGGCCCTATAGGAAACACAGGAGAGTAGAAGAGTGCTGTTTTCTCAAAAGCAGAGTGTGTTTCTTGCAAGGCGAGCTAGCGTTTGTTTCCCAGTCCTAAACGGAGTTGAATCCCATGCAGTTTCTGGTCCTACGAGCAAGAGTTGTTTTCTGCTAAGAAGAGTCACTATTGCGCTCCCATTGCCATACACAGTGCAAATAGCACTGGCGTCTGTTCCCAACAAGTACAGTGTATTGGACTGAAGAGAAGCTACTGTTCTTGTCTGTTTCCTAAGCAGAGTTGAACTAGATATGCCCCGTGTGTGTAGGAAGCACAGTTCTTTTGTTCTGAGCAAGCTCACTGTTCTGGCCCTATAGGAAACACAGGAGAGTAGAAGAGTGCTGTTTTCTCAAAAGCAGAGTGTGTTTCTTGCAAGGCGAGCTAGCGTTTGTTTCCCAGTCCTAAACGGAGTTGAATCCCATGCAGTTTCTGGTCCTACGAGCAAGAGTTGTTTTCTGCCTAGAAGAGTCACTATTGCGCTCCCATTGCTATACACAGTGCAAATAGCACTGGCGTCTGTTCCCAGCAAGTACAGTGTATTGGACTGAAGAGAAGCTACTGTTCTTGTCAGTTTCCTAAGCAGAGTTGAACTAGATATGCCCCGTGTGTGTAGGAAGCACAGTTCTTTTGTTCTGAGCAAGCTCACTGTTCTGGCCCTATAGGAAACACAGGAGAGTAGAAGAGTGCTGTTTTCTCAAAAGCAGAGTGTGTTTCTTGCAAGGCAAGCTAGCGTTTGTTTCCCAGTCCTAAACGGAGTTGAATCCCATGCAGTTTCTGGTCCTAAGAGCAAGAGTTGTTTTCTGCTAAGAAGAGTCACTATTGCGCTCCCATTGCCATACACAGTGCAAATAGCACTCGCGTCTGTTCCCAGCAAGTACAGTGTATTGGACTGAAGAGAAGCTACTGTTCTTGTCAGTTTCCTAAGCAGAGTTGAACTAGATATGCCCCGTGTGTGTAGGAAGCACAGTTCTTTTGTTCTGAGCAAGCTCACTGTTCTGGCCCTATAGGAAACACAGGAGAGTAGAAGAGTGCTGTTTTCTCAAAAGCAGAGTGTGTTTCTTGCAAGGCGAGCTAGCGTTTGTTTCCCAGTCCTAAACGGAGTTGAATCCCATGCAGTTTCTGGTCCTACGAGCAAGAGTTGTTTTCTGCTAAGAAGAGTCACTATTGCGCTCCCATTGCCATACACAGTGCAAATAGCACTCGCGTCTGTTCCCAGCAAGTACAGTGTATTGGACTGAAGAGAAGCTACTGTTCTTGTCAGTTTCCTAAGCAGAGTTGAACTAGATATGCCCCGTGTGTGTAGGAAGCACAGTTCTTTTGTTCTGAGAAAGCTCAATGTTCTGGCCCTATAGGAAACACAGGAGAGTAGAAGAGTGCTGTTTTCTCAAAAGCAGAGTGTGTTTCTTGCAAGGCGAGCTAGCGTTTGTTTCCCAGTCCTAAACGGAGTTGAATCCCATGCAGTTTCTGGTCCTACGAGCAAGAGTTGTTTTCTGCTAAGAAGAGTCACTATTGCGCTCCCATTGCCATACACAGTGCAAATAGCACTGGCGTCTGTTCCCAGCAAGTACAGTGTATTGGAATGAAGAGAAGCTACTGTTCTTGTCAGTTTCCTAAGCAGAGTTGAACTAGATATGCCCCGTGTGTGTAGGAAGCACAGTTCTTTTGTTCTGAGCAAGCTCACTGTTCTGGCCCTATAGGAAACACAGGAGAGTAGAAGAGTGCTGTTTTCTCAAAAGCAGAGTGTGTTTCTTGCAAGGCGAGCTAGCGTTTGTTTCCCAGTCCTAAACGGAGTTGAATCCCATGCAGTTTCTGGTCCTACGAGCAAGAGTTGTTTTCTGCTAAGAAGAGTCACTATTGCGCTCCCATTGCCATACACAGTGCAAATAGCACTGGCGTCTGTTCCCAGCAAGTACAGTGTATTGGACTGAAGAGAAGCTACTGTTCTTGTCAGTTTCCTAAGCAGAGTTGAACTAGATATGCCCCGTGTGTGTAGGAAGCACAGTTCTTTTGTTCTGAGCAAGCTCACTGTTCTGGCCCTATAGGAAACACAGGAGAGTAGAAGAGTGCTGTTTTCTCAAAAGCAGAGTGTGTTTCTTGCAAGGCGAGCTAGCGTTTGTTTCCCAGTCCTAAACGGAGTTGAATCCCATGCAGTTTCTGGTCCTACGAGCAAGAGTTGTTTTCTGCTAAGAAGAGTCACTATTGCGCTCCCATTGCCATACACAGTGCAAATAGCACTGGCGTCTGTTCCCAGCAAGTACAGTGTATTGGACTGAAGAGAAGCTACTGTTCTTGTCAGTTTCCTAAGCAGAGTTGAACTAGATATGCCCCGTGTGTGTAGGAAGCACAGTTCTTTTGTTCTGAGCAAGCTCACTGTTCTGGCCCTATAGGAAACACAGGAGAGTAGAAGAGTGCTGTTTTCTCAAAAGCAGAGTGTGTTTCTTGCAAGGCGAGCTAGCGTTTGTTTCCCAGTCCTAAACGGAGTTGAATCCCATGCAGTTTCTGGTCCTACGAGCAAGAGTTGTTTTCTGCTAAGAAGAGTCACTATTGTGCTCCCATTGCCATACACAGTGCAAATAGCACTGGCGTCTGTTCCCAGCAAGTACAGTGTATTGGACTGAAGAGAAGCTACTGTTCTTGTCAGTTTCCTAAGCAGAGTTGAACTAGATATGCCCCGTGTGTGTAGGAAGCACAGTTCTTTTGTTCTGAGCAAGCTCACTGTTCTGGCCCTATAGGAAACACAGGAGAGTAGAAGAGTGCTGTTTTCTCAAAAGCAGAGTGTGTTTCTTGCAAGGCGAGCTAGCGTTTGTTTCCCAGTCCTAAACGGAGTTGAATCCCATGCAGTTTCTGGTCCTACGAGCAAGAGTTGTTTTCTGCTAAGAAGAGTCACTATTGCGCTCCCATTGCCATACACAGTGCAAATAGCACTCGCGTCTGTTCCCAGCAAGTACAGTGTATTGGACTGAAGAGAAGCTACTGTTCTTGTCAGTTTCCTAAGCAGAGTTGAACTAGATATGCCCCGTGTGTGTAGGAAGCACAGTTCTTTTGTTCTGAGCAAGCTTAATGTTCTGGCCCTATAGGAAACAAAGGAGAGTAGAAGAGTGCTGTTTTCTCAAAAGCAGAGTGTGTTTCTTGCAAGGCGAGCTAGCGTTTGTTTCCCAGTCCTAAACGGAGTTGAATCCCATGCAGTTTCTGGTCCTACGAGCAAGAGTTGTTTTCTGCTAAGAAGAGTCACTATTGTGCTCCCTTTGCCATACACAGTGCAAATAGCACTCGCGTCTGTTCCCAGCAAGTACAGTGTATTGGAATGAAGAGAAGCTACTGTTCTTGTCAGTTTCCTAAGCAGAGTTGAACTAGATATGCCCCGTGTGTGTAGGAAGCACAGTTCTTTTGTTCTGAGCAAGCTCACTGTTCTGGCCCTATAGGAAACACAGGAGAGTAGAAGAGTGCTGTTTTCTCAAAAGCAGAGTGTGTTTCTTGCAAGGCGAGCTAGCGTTTGTTTCCCAGTCCTAAACGGAGTTGAATCCCATGCAGTTTCTGGTCCTACGAGCAAGAGTTGTTTTCTGCTAAGAAGAGTCACTATTGCGCTCCCATTGCCATACACAGTGCAAATAGCACTCGCGTCTGTTCCAGCAAGTACAGTGTATTGGACTGAAGAGAAGCTACTGTTCTTGTCAGTTTCCTAAGCAGAGTTGAACTAGATATGCCCCGTGTGTGTAGGAAGCACAGTTCTTTTGTTCTGAGCAAGCTTAATGTTCTGGCCCTATAGGAAACAAAGGAGAGTAGAAGAGTGCTGTTTTCTCAAAAGCAGAGTGTGTTTCTTGCAAGGCGAGCTAGCGTTTGTTTCCCAGTCCTAAACGGAGTTGAATCCCATGCAGTTTCTGGTCCTACGAGCAAGAGTTGTTTTCTGCTAAGAAGAGTCACTATTGTGCTCCCTTTGCCATACACAGTGCAAATAGCACTCGCGTCTGTTCCCAGCAAGTACAGTGTATTGGAATGAAGAGAAGCTACTGTTCTTGTCAGTTTCCTAAGCAGAGTTGAACTAGATATGCCCCGTGTGTGTAGGAAGCACAGTTCTTTTGTTCTGAGCAAGCTCACTGTTCTGGCCCTATAGGAAACACAGGAGAGTAGAAGAGTGCTGTTTTCTCAAAAGCAGAGTGTGTTTCTTGCAAGGCGAGCTAGCGTTTGTTTCCCAGTCCTAAACGGAGTTGAATCCCATGCAGTTTCTGGTCCTACGAGCAAGAGTTGTTTTCTGCTAAGAAGAGTCACTATTGCGCTCCCATTGCCATACACAGTGCAAATAGCACTCGCGTCTGTTCCCAGCAAGTACAGTGTATTGGACTGAAGAGAAGCTACTGTTCTTGTCAGTTTCCTAAGCAGAGTTGAACTAGATATGCCCCGTGTGTGTAGGAAGCACAGTTCTTTTGTTCTGAGCAAGCTCACTGTTCTGGCCCTATAGGAAACACAGGAGAGTAGAAGAGTGCTGTTTTCTCAAAAGCAGAGTGTGTTTCTTGCAAGGCGAGCTAGCGTTTGTTTCCCAGTCCTAAACGGAGTTGAATCCCATGCAGTTTCTGGTCCTACGAGCAAGAGTTGTTTTCTGCTAAGAAGAGTCACTATTGCGCTCCCATTGCCATACACAGTGCAAATAGCACTCGCGTCTGTTCCCAACAAGTACAGTGTATTGGACTGAAGAGAAGCTACTGTTCTTGTCTGTTTCCTAAGCAGAGTTGAACTAGATATGCCCCGTGTGTGTAGGAAGCACAGTTCTTTTGTTCTGAGCAAGCTCACTGTTCTGGCCCTATAGGAAACACAGGAGAGTAGAAGAGTGCTGTTTTCTCAAAAGCAGAGTGTGTTTCTTGCAAGGCGAGCTAGCGTTTGTTTCCCAGTCCTAAACGGAGTTGAATCCCATGCAGTTTCTGGTCCTACGAGCAAGAGTTGTTTTCTGCCTAGAAGAGTCACTATTGCGCTCCCATTGCTATACACAGTGCAAATAGCACTGGCGTCTGTTCCCAGCAAGTACAGTGTATTGGACTGAAGAGAAGCTACTGTTCTTGTCAGTTTCCTAAGCAGAGTTGAACTAGATATGCCCCGTGTGTGTAGGAAGCACAGTTCTTTTGTTCTGAGCAAGCTCACTGTTCTGGCCCTATAGGAAACACAGGAGAGTAGAAGAGTGCTGTTTTCTCAAAAGCAGAGTGTGTTTCTTGCAAGGCAAGCTAGCGTTTGTTTCCCAGTCCTAAACGGAGTTGAATCCCATGCAGTTTCTGGTCCTAAGAGCAAGAGTTGTTTTCTGCTAAGAAGAGTCACTATTGCGCTCCCATTGCCATACACAGTGCAAATAGCACTGGCGTCTGTTCCCAGCAAGTACAGTGTATTGGACTGAAGAGAAGCTACTGTTCTTGTCAGTTTCCTAAGCAGAGTTGAACTAGATATGCCCCGTGTGTGTAGGAAGCACAGTTCTTTTGTTCTGAGCAAGCTCACTGTTCTGGCCCTATAGGAAACACAGGAGAGTAGAAGAGTGCTGTTTTCTCAAAAGCAGAGTGTGTTTCTTGCAAGGCGAGCTAGCGTTTGTTTCCCAGTCCTAAACGGAGTTGAATCCCATGCAGTTTCTGGTCCTACGAGCAAGAGTTGTTTTCTGCTAAGAAGAGTCACTATTGCGCTCCCATTGCCATACACAGTGCAAATAGCACTCGCGTCTGTTCCCAGCAAGTACAGTGTATTGGACTGAAGAGAAGCTACTGTTCTTGTCAGTTTCCTAAGCAGAGTTGAACTAGATATGCCCCGTGTGTGTAGGAAGCACAGTTCTTTTGTTCTGAGAAAGCTCAATGTTCTGGCCCTATAGGAAACACAGGAGAGTAGAAGAGTGCTGTTTTCTCAAAAGCAGAGTGTGTTTCTTGCAAGGCGAGCTAGCGTTTGTTTCCCAGTCCTAAACGGAGTTGAATCCCATGCAGTTTCTGGTCCTACGAGCAAGAGTTGTTTTCTGCTAAGAAGAGTCACTATTGCGCTCCCATTGCCATACACAGTGCAAATAGCACTGGCGTCTGTTCCCAGCAAGTACAGTGTATTGGAATGAAGAGAAGCTACTGTTCTTGTCAGTTTCCTAAGCAGAGTTGAACTAGATATGCCCCGTGTGTGTAGGAAGCACAGTTCTTTTGTTCTGAGCAAGCTCACTGTTCTGGCCCTATAGGAAACACAGGAGAGTAGAAGAGTGCTGTTTTCTCAAAAGCAGAGTGTGTTTCTTGCAAGGCGAGCTAGCGTTTGTTTCCCAGTCCTAAACGGAGTTGAATCCCATGCAGTTTCTGGTCCTACGAGCAAGAGTTGTTTTCTGCTAAGAAGAGTCACTATTGCGCTCCCATTGCCATACACAGTGCAAATAGCACTGGCGTCTGTTCCCAGCAAGTACAGTGTATTGGACTGAAGAGAAGCTACTGTTCTTGTCAGTTTCCTAAGCAGAGTTGAACTAGATATGCCCCGTGTGTGTAGGAAGCACAGTTCTTTTGTTCTGAGCAAGCTCACTGTTCTGGCCCTATAGGAAACACAGGAGAGTAGAAGAGTGCTGTTTTCTCAAAAGCAGAGTGTGTTTCTTGCAAGGCGAGCTAGCGTTTGTTTCCCAGTCCTAAACGGAGTTGAATCCCATGCAGTTTCTGGTCCTACGAGCAAGAGTTGTTTTCTGCTAAGAAGAGTCACTATTGCGCTCCCATTGCCATACACAGTGCAAATAGCACTGGCGTCTGTTCCCAGCAAGTACAGTGTATTGGACTGAAGAGAAGCTACTGTTCTTGTCAGTTTCCTAAGCAGAGTTGAACTAGATATGCCCCGTGTGTGTAGGAAGCACAGTTCTTTTGTTCTGAGCAAGCTCAATGTTCTGGCCCTATAGGAAACACAGGAGAGTAGAAGAGTGCTGTTTTCTCAAAAGCAGAGTGTGTTTCTTGCAAGGCGAGCTAGCGTTTGTTTCCCAGTCCTAAACGGAGTTGAATCCCATGCAGTTTCTGGTCCTACGAGCAAGAGTTGTTTTCTGCTAAGAAGAGTCACTATTGCGCTCCCATTGCCATACACAGTGCAAATAGCACTGGCGTCTGTTCCCAGCAAGTACAGTGTATTGGACTGAAGAGAAGCTACTGTTCTTGTCAGTTTCCTAAGCAGAGTTGAACTAGATATGCCCCGTGTGTGTAGGAAGCACAGTTCTTTTGTTCTGAGCAAGCTCACTGTTCTGGCCCTATAGGAAACACAGGAGAGTAGAAGAGTGCTGTTTTCTCAAAAGCAGAGTGTGTTTCTTGCAAGGCGAGCTAGCGTTTGTTTCCCAGTCCTAAACGGAGTTGAATCCCATGCAGTTTCTGGTCCTACGAGCAAGAGTTGTTTTCTGCTAAGAAGAGTCACTATTGCGCTCCCATTGCCATACACAGTGCAAATAGCACTCGCGTCTGTTCCCAGCAAGTACAGTGTATTGGACTGAAGAGAAGCTACTGTTCTTGTCAGTTTCCTAAGCAGAGTTGAACTAGATATGCCCCGTGTGTGTAGGAAGCACAGTTCTTTTGTTCTGAGCAAGCTTAATGTTCTGGCCCTATAGGAAACAAAGGAGAGTAGAAGAGTGCTGTTTTCTCAAAAGCAGAGTGTGTTTCTTGCAAGGCGAGCTAGCGTTTGTTTCCCAGTCCTAAACGGAGTTGAATCCCATGCAGTTTCTGGTCCTACGAGCAAGAGTTGTTTTCTGCTAAGAAGAGTCACTATTGTGCTCCCTTTGCCATACACAGTGCAAATAGCACTCGCGTCTGTTCCCAGCAAGTACAGTGTATTGGACTGAAGAGAAGCTACTGTTCTTGTCAGTTTCCTAAGCAGAGTTGAACTAGATATGCCCCGTGTGTGTAGGAAGCACAGTTCTTTTGTTCTGAGCAAGCTCACTGTTCTGGCCCTATAGGAAACACAGGAGAGTAGAAGAGTGCTGTTTTCTCAAAAGCAGAGTGTGTTTCTTGCAAGGCGAGCTAGCGTTTGTTTCCCAGTCCTAAACGGAGTTGAATCCCATGCAGTTTCTGGTCCTACGAGCAAGAGTTGTTTTCTGCTAAGAAGAGTCACTATTGCGCTCCCATTGCCATACACAGTGCAAATAGCACTCGCGTCTGTTCCCAGCAAGTACAGTGTATTGGACTGAAGAGAAGCTACTGTTCTTGTCAGTTTCCTAAGCAGAGTTGAACTAGATATGCCCCGTGTGTGTAGGAAGCACAGTTCTTTTGTTCTGAGCAAGCTTAATGTTCTGGCCCTATAGGAAACAAAGGAGAGTAGAAGAGTGCTGTTTTCTCAAAAGCAGAGTGTGTTTCTTGCAAGGCGAGCTAGCGTTTGTTTCCCAGTCCTAAACGGAGTTGAATCCCATGCAGTTTCTGGTCCTACGAGCAAGAGTTGTTTTCTGCTAAGAAGAGTCACTATTGTGCTCCCTTTGCCATACACAGTGCAAATAGCACTCGCGTCTGTTCCCAGCAAGTACAGTGTATTGGACTGAAGAGAAGCTACTGTTCTTGTCAGTTTCCTAAGCAGAGTTGAACTAGATATGCCCCGTGTGTGTAGGAAGCACAGTTCTTTTGTTCTGAGCAAGCTCACTGTTCTGGCCCTATAGGAAACACAGGAGAGTAGAAGAGTGCTGTTTTCTCAAAAGCAGAGTGTGTTTCTTGCAAGGCAAGCTAGCGTTTGTTTCCCAGTCCTAAACGGAGTTGAATCCCATGCAGTTTCTGGTCCTACGAGCAAGAGTTGTTTTCTGCTAAGAAGAGTCACTATTGCGCTCCCATTGCCATACACAGTGCAAATAGCACTCGCGTCTGTTCCCAGCAAGTACAGTGTATACTGAAGAGAAGCTACTGTTCTTGTCAGTTTCCTAAGCAGAGTTGAACTAGATATGCCCCGTGTGTGTAGGAAGCACAGTTCTTTTGTTCTGAGCAAGCTCAATGTTCTGGCCCCTACAGGAAACACAGGAGAGTAGAAGAGTGCTGTTTTCTCAAAAGCAGAGTGTGTTTCTTGCAAGGCGAGCTAGCGTTTTTTTTCCAGTCCTAAACGGAGTTGAATCCCATGCAGTTTCTGGTCCTACGAGCAAGAGTTGTTTTCTGCTAAGAAGAGTCACTATTGTGCTCCCATTGCCATACACAGTGCAAATAGCACTCGCGTCTGTTCCCAGCAAGTACAGTGTATTGGACTGAAGAGAAGCTACTGTTCTTGTCAGTTTCCCTAAGCAGAGTTGAACTAGATATGCCCCGTGTGTGTAGGAAGCACAGTTCTTTTGTTCTGAGCAAGCTTAATGTTCTGGCCCTATAGGAAACACAGGAGAGTAGAAGAGTGCTGTTTTCTCAAAAGCAGAGTGTGTTTCTTGCAAGGCGAGCTAGCGTTTGTTTCCCAGTCCTAAACGGAGTTGAATCCCATGCAGTTTCTGGTCCTACGAGCAAGAGTTGTTTTCTGCTAAGAAGAGTCACTATTGAGCTCCCATTGCCATACACAGTGCAAAGAGCACTGGCGTCTGTTCCCAGCAAGTACAGTGTATTGGACTGAAGAGAAGCTACTGTTCTTGTCAGTTTCCTAAGCAGAGTTGAACTAGATATGCCCCGTGTGTGTAGGAAGCACAGTTCTTTTGTTCTGAGCAAGCTCACTGTTCTGGCCCTATAGGAAACACAGGAGAGTAGAAGAGTGCTGTTTTCTCAAAAGCAGAGTGTGTTTCTTGCAAGGCGAGCTAGCGTTTGTTTCCCAGTCCTAAACGGAGTTGAATCCCATGCAGTTTCTGGTCCTACGAGCAAGAGTTGTTTTCTGCTAAGAAGAGTCACTATTGCGCTCCCATTGCCATACACAGTGCAAATAGCACTCGCGTCTGTTCCCAGCAAGTACAGTGTATTGGACTGAAGAGAAGCTACTGTTCTTGTCAGTTTCCTAAGCAGAGTTGAACTAGATATGCCCCGTGTGTGTAGGAAGCACAGTTCTTTTGTTCTGAGCAAGCTTAATGTTCTGGCCCTATAGGAAACAAAGGAGAGTAGAAGAGTGCTGTTTTCTCAAAAGCAGAGTGTGTTTCTTGCAAGGCGAGCTAGCGTTTGTTTCCCAGTCCTAAACGGAGTTGAATCCCATGCAGTTTCTGGTCCTACGAGCAAGAGTTGTTTTCTGCTAAGAAGAGTCACTATTGTGCTCCCTTTGCCATACACAGTGCAAATAGCACTCGCGTCTGTTCCCAGCAAGTACAGTGTATTGGACTGAAGAGAAGCTACTGTTCTTGTCAGTTTCCTAAGCAGAGTTGAACTAGATATGCCCCGTGTGTGTAGGAAGCACAGTTCTTTTGTTCTGAGCAAGCTCACTGTTCTGGCCCTATAGGAAACACAGGAGAGTAGAAGAGTGCTGTTTTCTCAAAAGCAGAGTGTGTTTCTTGCAAGGCGAGCTAGCGTTTGTTTCCCAGTCCTAAACGGAGTTGAATCCCATGCAGTTTCTGGTCCTACGAGCAAGAGTTGTTTTCTGCTAAGAAGAGTCACTATTGCGCTCCCATTGCCATACACAGTGCAAATAGCACTCGCGTCTGTTCCCAGCAAGTACAGTGTATTGGACTGAAGAGAAGCTACTGTTCTTGTCAGTTTCCTAAGCAGAGTTGAACTAGATATGCCCCGTGTGTGTAGGAAGCACAGTTCTTTTGTTCTGAGCAAGCTTAATGTTCTGGCCCTATAGGAAACAAAGGAGAGTAGAAGAGTGCTGTTTTCTCAAAGCAGAGTGTGTTTCTTGCAAGGCGAGCTAGCGTTTGTTTCCCAGTCCTAAACGGAGTTGAATCCCATGCAGTTTCTGGTCCTACGAGCAAGAGTTGTTTTCTGCTAAGAAGAGTCACTATTGTGCTCCCTTTGCCATACACAGTGCAAATAGCACTCGCGTCTGTTCCCAGCAAGTACAGTGTATTGGACTGAAGAGAAGCTACTGTTCTTGTCAGTTTCCTAAGCAGAGTTGAACTAGATATGCCCCGTGTGTGTAGGAAGCACAGTTCTTTTGTTCTGAGCAAGCTCACTGTTCTGGCCCTATAGGAAACACAGGAGAGTAGAAGAGTGCTGTTTTCTCAAAAGCAGAGTGTGTTTCTTGCAAGGCGAGCTAGCGTTTGTTTCCCAGTCCTAAACGGAGTTGAATCCCATGCAGTTTCTGGTCCTACGAGCAAGAGTTGTTTTCTGCTAAGAAGAGGTCACTATTGGGCTCCCATTGCCATACACAGTGCAAATAGCACTCGCGTCTGTTCCCAGCAAGTACAGTGTATTGGACTGAAGAGAAGCTACTGTTCTTGTCAGTTTCCTAAGCAGAGTTGAACTAGATATGCCCCGTGTGTGTAGGAAGCACAGTTCTTTTGTTCTGAGCAAGCTCACTGTTCTGGCCCTATAGGAAACAAAGGAGAGTAGAAGAGTGCTGTTTTCTCAAAAGCAGAGTGTGTTTCTTGCAAGGCGAGCTAGCGTTTGTTTCCCAGTCCTAAACGGAGTTGAATCCCATGCAGTTTCTGGTCCTACGAGCAAGAGTTGTTTTCTGCTAAGAAGAGTCACTATTGCGCTCCCATTGCCATACACAGTGCAAATAGCACTCGCGTCTGTTCCCAGCAAGTACAGTGTATTGGACTGAAGAGAAGCTACTGTTCTTGTCAGTTTCCTAAGCAGAGTTGAACTAGATATGCCCCGTGTGTGTAGGAAGCACAGTTCTTTTGTTCTGAGCAAGCTCACTGTTCTGGCCCTATAGGAAACACAGGAGAGTAGAAGAGTGCTGTTTTCTCAAAAGCAGAGTGTGTTTCTTGCAAGGCGAGCTAGCGTTTGTTTCCCAGTCCTAAACGGAGTTGAATCCCATGCAGTTTCTGGTCCTACGAGCAAGAGTTGTTTTCTGCTAAGAAGAGTCACTATTGCGCTCCAATTGCCATACACAGTGCAAATAGCACTCGCGTCTGTTCCCAGCAAGTACAGTGTATTGGACTGAAGAGAAGCTACTGTTCTTGTCAGTTTCCTAAGCAGAGTTGAACTAGATATGCCCCGTGTGTGTAGGAAGCACAGTTCTTTTGTTCTGAGCAAGCTCACTGTTCTGGCCCTATAGGAAACACAGGAGAGTAGAAGAGTGCTGTTTTCTCAAAAGCAGAGTGTGTTTCTTGCAAGGCGAGCTAGCGTTTGTTTCCCAGTCCTAAACGGAGTTGAATCCCATGCAGTTTCTGGTCCTACGAGCAAGAGTTGTTTTCTGCTAAGAAGAGTCACTATTGCGCTCCCATTGCCATACACAGTGCAAATAGCACTGGCGTCTGTTCCCAGCAAGTACAGTGTATTGGACTGAAGAGAAGCTACTGTTCTTGTCAGTTTCCTAAGCAGAGTTGAACTAGATATGCCCAGTGTGTGTAGGAAGCACAGTTCTTTTGTTCTGAGCAAGCTCACTGTTCTGGCCCTATAGGAAACACAGGAGAGTAGAAGAGTGCTGTTTTCTCAAAAGCAGAGTGTGTTTCTTGCAAGGCGAGCTAGCGTTTGTTTCCCAGTCCTAAACGGAGTTGAATCCCATGCAGTTTCTGGTCCTACGAGCAAGAGTTGTTTTCTGCTAAGAAGAGTCACTATTGCGCTCCCATTGCCATACACAGTGCAAATAGCACTCGTGTCTGTTCCCAGCAAGTACAGTGTATTGGACTGAAGAGAAGCTACTGTTCTTGTCAGTTTCCTAAGCAGAGTTGAACTAGATATGCCCCGTGTGTGTAGGAAGCACAGTTCTTTTGTTCTGAGCAAGCTCACTGTTCTGGCCCTATAGGAAACACAGGAGAGTAGAAGAGTGCTGTTTTCTCAAAAGCAGAGTGTGTTTCTTGCAAGGCGAGCTAGCGTTTGTTTCCCAGTCCTAAACGGAGTTGAATCCCATGCAGTTTCTGGTCCTACGAGCAAGAGTTGTTTTCTGCTAAGAAGAGTCACTATTGCGCTCCCATTGCCATACACAGTGCAAATAGCACTGGCGTCTGTTCCCAGCAAGTACAGTGTATTGGACTGAAGAGAAGCTACTGTTCTTGTCAGTTTCCTAAGCAGAGTTGAACTAGATATGCCCCGTGTGTGTAGGAAGCACAGTTCTTTTGTTCTGAGCAAGCTCACTGTTCTGGCCCTATAGGAAACACAGGAGAGTAGAAGAGTGCTGTTTTCTCAAAAGCAGAGTGTGTTTCTTGCAAGGCGAGCTAGCGTTTGTTTCCCAGTCCTAAACGGAGTTGAATCCCATGCAGTTTCTGGTCCTACAAGCAAGAGTTGTTTTCTGCTAAGAAGAGTCACTATTGCGCTCCATTGCCATACACAGTGCAAATAGCACTGGCGTCTGTTCCCAGCAAGTACAGTGTATTGGACTGAAGAGAAGCTACTGTTCTTGTCAGTTTCCTAAGCAGAGTTGAACTAGATATGCCCCGTGTGTGTAGGAAGCACAGTTCTTTTGTTCTGAGCAAGCTCACTGTTCTGGCCCTATAGGAAACACAGGAGAGTAGAAGAGTGCTGTTTTCTCAAAAGCAGAGTGTGTTTCTTGCAAGGCGAGCTAGCGTTTGTTTCCCAGTCCTAAACGGAGTTGAATCCCATGCAGTTTCTGGTCCTACGAGCAAGAGTTGTTTTCTGCTAAGAAGAGTCACTATTGCGCTCCCATTGCCATACACAGTGCAAATAGCACTGGCGTCTGTTCCCAGCAAGTACAGTGTATTGGACTGAAGAGAAGCTACTGTTCTTGTCAGTTTCCTAAGCAGAGTTGAACTAGATATGCCCCGTGTGTGTAGGAAGCACAGTTCTTTTGTTCTGAGCAAGCTCACTGTTCTGGCCCTATAGGAAACACAGGAGAGTAGAAGAGTGCTGTTTTCTCAAAAGCAGAGTGTGTTTCTTGCAAGGCGAGCTAGCGTTTGTTTCCCAGTCCTAAACGGAGTTGAATCCCATGCAGTTTCTGGTCCTACGAGCAAGAGTTGTTTTCTGCTAAGAAGAGTCACTATTGCGCTCCCATTGCCATACACAGTGCCAATAGCACTGGCGTCTGTTCCCAGCAAGTACAGTGTATTGGACTGAAGAGAAGCTACTGTTCTTGTCAGTTTCCTAAGCAGAGTTGAACTAGATATGCCCCGTGTGTGTAGGAAGCACAGTTCTTTTGTTCTGAGCAAGCTTAATGTTCTGGCCCTATAGGAAACAAAGGAGAGTAGAAGAGTGCTGTTTTCTCAAAAGCAGAGTGTGTTTCTTGCAAGGCGAGCTAGCGTTTGTTTCCCAGTCCTAAACGGAGTTGAATCCCATGCAGTTTCTGGTCCTACGAGCAAGAGTTGTTTTCTGCTAAGAAGAGTCACTATTGCGCTCCCATTGCCATACACAGTGCAAATAGCACTCGCGTCTGTTCCCAGCAAGTACAGTGTATTGGACTGAAGAGAAGCTACTGTTCTTGTCTGTTTCCTAAGCAGAGTTGAACTAGATATGCCCCGTGTGTGTAGGAAGCACAGTTCTTTTGTTCTGAGCAAGCTCACTGTTCTGGCCCTATAGGAAACACAGGAGAGTAGAAGAGTGCTGTTTTCTCAAAAGCAGAGTGTGTTTCTTGCAAGGCGAGCTAGCATTTGTTTCCCAGTCCTAAACGGAGTTGAATCCCATGCAGTTTCTGGTCCTACGAGCAAGAGTTGTTTTCTGCTAAGAAGAGTCACTATTGCGCTCCCATTGCCATACACAGTGCAAATAGCACTCGTGTCTGTTCCAAGCAAGTACAGTGTATTGGACTGAAGAGAAGCTACTGTTCTTGTCAGTTTCCTAAGCAGAGTTGAACTAGATATGCCCCGTGTGTGTAGGAAGCACAGTTCTTTTGTTCTGAGCAAGCTCACTGTTCTGGCCGTATAGGAAACACAGGAGAGTAGAAGAGTGCTGTTTTCTCAAAAGCAGAGTGTGTTTCTTGCAAGGCGAGCTAGCGTTTGTTTCCCAGTCCTAAACGGAGTTGAATCCCATGCAGTTTCTGGTCCTACGAGCAAGAGTTGTTTTCTGCTAAGAAGAGTCACTATTGCGCTCCCATTGCCATACACAGTGCAAATAGCACTGGCGTCTGTTCCCAGCAAGTACAGTGTATTGGACTGAAGAGAAGCTACTGTTCTTGTCAGTTTCCTAAGCAGAGTTGAACTAGATATGCCCCGTGTGTGTAGGAAGCACAGTTCTTTTTTTCTGAGAAAGCTCACTGTTCTGGCCCTATAGGAAACACAGGAGAGTAGAAGAGTGCTGTTTTCTCAAAAGCAGAGTGTGTTTCTTGCAAGGCGAGCTAGCGTTTGTTTCCCAGTCCTAAACGGAGTTGAATCCCATGCAGTTTCTGGTCCTACGAGCAAGAGTTGTTTTCTGCTAAGAAGAGTCACTATTGCGCTCCCATTGCCATACACAGTGCAAATAGCACTGGCGTCTGTTCCCAGCAAGTACAGTGTATTGGACTGAAGAGAAGCTACTGTTCTTGTCAGTTTCCTAAGCAGAGTTGAACTAGATATGCCTCCTGTGTGTAGGAAGCACAGTTCTTTTGTTCTGAGAAAGCTCACTGTTCTGGCCCTATAGGAAACACAGGAGAGTAGAAGAGTGCTGTTTTCTCAAAAGCAGAGTGTGTTTCTTGCAAGGCGAGCTAGCGTTTGTTTCCCAGTCCTAAACGGAGTTGAATCCCATGCAGTTTCTGGTCCTACGAGCAAGAGTTGTTTTCTGCTAAGAAGAGTCACTATTGCGCTCCCATTGCCATACACAGTGCAAATAGCACTGGCGTCTGTTCCCAGCAAGTACAGTGTATTGGACTGAAGAGAAGCTACTGTTCTTGTCAGTTTCCTAAGCAGAGTTGAACTAGATATGCCCCGTGTGTGTAGGAAGCACAGTTCTTTTTTTCTGAGAAAGCTCACTGTTCTGGCCCTATAGGAAACACAGGAGAGTAGAAGAGTGCTGTTTTCTCAAAAGCAGAGTGTGTTTCTTGCAAGGCGAGCTAGCGTTTGTTTCCCAGTCCTAAACGGAGTTGAATCCCATGCAGTTTCTGGTCCTACGAGCAAGAGTTGTTTTCTGCTAAGAAGAGTCACTATTGCGCTCCCATTGCCATACACAGTGCAAATAGCACTGGCGTCTGTTCCCAGCAAGTACAGTGTATTGGACTGAAGAGAAGCTACTGTTCTTGTCAGTTTCCTAAGCAGAGTTGAACTAGATATGCCCCGTGTGTGTAGGAAGCACAGTTCTTTTGTTCTGAGAAAGCTCACTGTTCTGGCCCTATAGGAAACACAGGAGAGTAGAAGAGTGCTGTTTTCTCAAAAGCAGAGTGTGTTTCTTGCAAGGCGAGCTAGCGTTTGTTTCCCAGTCCTAAACGGAGTTGAATCCCATGCAGTTTCTGGTCCTACGAGCAAGAGTTGTTTTCTGCTAAGAAGAGTCACTATTGCGCTCCCATTGCCATACACAGTGCAAATAGCACTGGCGTCTGTTCCCAGTAAGTACAGTGTATTGGACTGAAGAGAAGCTACTGTTCTTGTCAGTTTCCTAAGCAGAGTTGAACTAGATATGCCCCGTGTGTGTAGGAAGCACAGTTCTTTTGTTCTGAGAAAGCTCACTGTTCTGGCCCTATAGGAAACACAGGAGAGTAGAAGAGTGCTGTTTTCTCAAAAGCAGAGTGTGTTTCTTGCAAGGCGAGCTAGCGTTTGTTTCCCAGTCCTAAACGGAGTTGAATCCCATGCAGTTTTCTGGTCCTATGAGCAAGAGTTGTTTTCTGCTAAGAAGAGTCACTATTGCGCTCCCATTGCCATACACAGTGCAAATAGCACTGGCGTCTGTTCCCAGCAAGTACAGTGTATTGGACTGAAGAGAAGCTACTGTTCTTGTCAGTTTCCTAAGCAGAGTTGAACTAGATATGCCCCGTGTGTGTAGGAAGCACAGTTCTTTTGTTCTGAGCAAGCTCACTGTTCTGGCCCTATAGGAAACACAGGAGAGTAGAAGAGTGCTGTTTTCTCAAAAGCAGAGTGTGTTTCTTGCAAGGCGAGCTAGCGTTTGTTTCCCAGTCCTAAACGGAGTTGAATCCCATGCAGTTTCTGGTCCTACGAGCAAGAGTTGTTTTCTGCTAAGAAGAGTCACTATTGCGCTCCCATTGCCATACACAGTGCAAATAGCACTGGCGTCTGTTCCCAGCAAGTACAGTGTATTGGACTGAAGAGAAGCTACTGTTCTTGTCAGTTTCCTAAGCAGAGTTGAACTAGATATGCCCCGTGTGTGTAGGAAGCACAGTTCTTTTGTTCTGAGCAAGCTCAATGTTCTGGCCCTATAGGAAACACAGGAGAGTAGAAGAGTGCTGTTTTCTCAAAAGCAGAGTGTGTTTCTTGCAAGGCGAGCTAGCGTTTGTTTCCCAGTCCTAAACGGAGTTGAATCCCATGCAGTTTCTGGTCCTACGAGCAAGAGTTGTTTTCTGCTAAGAAGAGTCACTATTGCGCTCCCATTGCCATACACAGTGCAAATAGCACTGGCGTCTGTTCCCAGCAAGTACAGTGTATTGGACTGAAGAGAAGCTACTGTTCTTGTCAGTTTCCTAAGCAGAGTTGAACTAGATATGCCCCGTGTGTGTAGGAAGCACAGTTCTTTTGTTCTGAGCAAGCTCACTGTTCTGGCCCTATAGGAAACACAGGAGAGTAGAAGAGTGCTGTTTTCTCAAAAGCAGAGTGTGTTTCTTGCAAGGCGAGCTAGCGTTTGTTTCCCAGTCCTAAACGGAGTTGAATCCCATGCAGTTTCTGGTCCTACGAGCAAGAGTTGTTTTCTGCTAAGAAGAGTCACTATTGCGCTCCCATTGCCATACACAGTGCAAATAGCACTCGCGTCTGTTCCCAGCAAGTACAGTGTATTGGACTGAAGAGAAGCTACTGTTCTTGTCAGTTTCCTAAGCAGAGTTGAACTAGATATGCCCGTGTGTGTAGGAAGCACAGTTCTTTTGTTCTGAGCAAGCTCAATGTTCTGGCCCTATAGGAAACACAGGAGAGTAGAAGAGTGCTGTTTTCTCAAAAGCAGAGTGTGTTTCTTGCAAGGCGAGCTAGCGTTTGTTTCCCAGTCCTAACGGAGTTGAATCCCATGCAGTTTCTGGTCCTACGTGCAAGAGTTGTTTTCTGCTAAGAAGAGTCACTATTGCGCTCCCATTGCCATACACAGTGCAAATAGCACTCGCGTCTGTTCCCAGCAAGTACAGTGTATTGGACTGAAGAGAAGCTACTGTTCTTGTCAGTTTCCTAAGCAGAGTTGAACTAGATATGCCCCGTGTGTGTAGGAAGCACAGTTCTTTTGTTCTGAGCAAGCTCAATGTTCTGGCCCTATAGGAAACACAGGAGAGTAGAAGAGTGCTGTTTTCTCAAAAGCAGAGTGTGTTTCTTGCAAGGCGAGCTAGCGTTTGTTTCCCAGTCCTAAACGGAGTTGAATCCCATGCAGTTTCTGGTCCTACGAGCAAGAGTTGTTTTCTGCTAAGAAGAGTCACTATTGCGCTCCCATTGCCATACACAGTGCAAATAGCACTGGCGTCTGTTCCCAGCAAGTACAGTGTATTGGACTGAAGAGAAGCTACTGTTCTTGTCAGTTTCCTAAGCAGAGTTGAACTAGATATGCCCCGTGTGTGTAGGAAGCACAGTTCTTTTGTTCTGAGCAAGCTCAATGTTCTGCCCCTATAGGAAACACAGGAGAGTACAAGAGTGCTGTTTTCTCAAAAGCAGAGTGTGTTTCTTGCAAGGCGAGCTAGCGTTTGTTTCCCAGTCCTAAACGGAGTTGAATCCCATGCAGTTTCTGGTCCTACGAGCAAGAGTTGTTTTCTGCTAAGAAGAGTCACTATTGCGCTCCCATTGCCATACACAGTGCAAAGAGCACTGGCGTCTGTTCCCAGCAAGTACAGTGTATTGGACTGAAGAGAAGCTACTGTTCTTGTCAGTTTCCTAAGCAGAGTTGAACTAGATATGCCCCGTGTGTGTAGGAAGCACAGTTCTTTTGTTCTGAGCAAGCTCACTGTTCTGGCCCTATAGGAAACACAGGAGAGTAGAAGAGTGCTGTTTTCTCAAAAGCAGAGTGTGTTTCTTGCAAGGCGAGCTAGCGTTTGTTTCCCAGTCCTAAACGGAGTTGAATCCATGCAGTTTTCTGGTCCTACGAGCAAGAGTTGTTTTCTGCTAAGAAGAGTCACTATTGCGCTCCCATTGCCATACACAGTGCAAATAGCACTCGCGTCTGTTCCCAGCAAGTACAGTGTATTGGACTGAAGAGAAGCTACTGTTCTTGTCAGTTTCCTAAGCAGAGTTGAACTAGATATGCCCCGTGTGTGTAGGAAGCACAGTTCTTTTGTTCTGAGCCAGCTCACTGTTCTGGCCCAATAGGAAACACAGGAGAGTAGAAGAGTGCTGTTTTCTCAAAAGCAGAGTGTGTTTCTTGCAAGGCGAGCTAGCGTTTGTTTCCCAGTCCTAAACGGAGTTGAATCCCATGCAGTTTCTGGTCCTACGAGCAAGAGTTGTTTTCTGCTAAGAAGAGTCACTATTGCGCTCCCATTGCCATACACAGTGCAAATAGCACTGGCGTCTCTTCCCAGCAAGTACAGTGTATTGGACTGAAGAGAAGCTACTGTTCTTGTCAGTTTCCTAAGCAGAGTTGAACTAGATATGCCCCGTGTGTGTAGGAAGCACAGTTCTTTTGTTCTGAGCAAGCTCACTGTTCTGGCCCTCTAGGAAACACAGGAGAGTAGAAGAGTGCTGTTTTCTCAAAAGCAGAGTGTGTTTCTTGCAAGGCGAGCTAGCGTTTGTTTCCCAGTCCTAAACGGAGTTGAATCCCATGCAGTTTCTGGTCCTACGAGCAAGAGTTGTTTTCTGCTAAGAAGAGTCACTATTGCGCTCCCATTGCCATACACAGTGCCAATAGCACTGGCGTCTGTTTCCCAGCAAGTACAGTGTATTGGACTGAAGAGAAGCTACTGTTCTTGTCAGTTTCCTAAGCAGAGTTGAACTAGATATGCCCCGTGTGTGTAGGAAGCACAGTTCTTTTGTTCTGAGCAAGCTTAATGTTCTGGCCCTATAGGAAACAAAGGAGAGTAGAAGAGTGCTGTTTTCTCAAAAGCAGAGTGTGTTTCTTGCAAGGCGAGCTAGCGTTTGTTTCCCAGTCCTAAACGGAGTTGAATCCCATGCAGTTTCTGGTCCTACGAGCAAGAGTTGTTTTCTGCTAAGAAGAGTCACTATTGCGCTCCCATTGCCATACACAGTGCAAATAGCACTCGCGTCTGTTCCCAGCAAGTACAGTGTATTGGACTGAAGAGAAGCTACTGTTCTTGTCTGTTTCCTAAGCAGAGTTGAACTAGATATGCCCCGTGTGTGTAGGAAGCACAGTTCTTTTGTTCTGAGCAAGCTCACTGTTCTGGCCCTATAGGAAACACAGGAGAGTAGAAGAGTGCTGTTTTCTCAAAAGCAGAGTGTGTTTCTTGCAAGGCGAGCTAGCATTTGTTTCCCAGTCCTAAACGGAGTTGAATCCCATGCAGTTTCTGGTCCTACGAGCAAGAGTTGTTTTCTGCTAAGAAGAGTCACTATTGCGCTCCCATTGCCATACACAGTGCAAATAGCACTCGTGTCTGTTCCAAGCAAGTACAGTGTATTGGACTGAAGAGAAGCTACTGTTCTTGTCAGTTTCCTAAGCAGAGTTGAACTAGATATGCCCTGTGTGTGTAGGAAGCACAGTTCTTTTGTTCTGAGCAAGCTCACTGTTCTGGCCGTATAGGAAACACAGGAGAGTAGAAGAGTGCTGTTTTCTCAAAAGCAGAGTGTGTTTCTTGCAAGGCGAGCTAGCGTTTGTTTCCCAGTCCTAAACGGAGTTGAATCCCATGCAGTTTCTGGTCCTACGAGCAAGAGTTGTTTTCTGCTAAGAAGAGTCACTATTGCGCTCCCATTGCCATACACAGTGCAAATAGCACTCGCGTCTGTTCCCAGCAAGTACAGTGTATTGGACTGAAGAGAAGCTACTGTTCTTGTCAGTTTCCTAAGCAGAGTTGAACTAGATATGCCCCGTGTGTGTAGGAAGCACAGTTCTTTTGTTCTGAGAAAGCTCACTGTTCTGGCCCTATAGGAAACACAGGAGAGTAGAAGAGTGCTGTTTTCTCAAAAGCAGAGTGTGTTTCTTGCAAGGCGAGCTAGCGTTTGTTTCCCAGTCCTAAACGGAGTTGAATCCCATGCAGTTTCTGGTCCTACGAGCAAGAGTTGTTTTCTGCTAAGAAGAGTCACTATTGCGCTCCCATTGCCATACACAGTGCAAATAGCACTGGCGTCTGTTCCCAGCAAGTACAGTGTATTGGACTGAAGAGAAGCTACTGTTCTTGTCAGTTTCCTAAGCAGAGTTGAACTAGATATGCCTCGTGTGTGTAGGAAGCACAGTTCTTTTGTTCTGAGAAAGCTCACTGTTCTGGCCCTATAGGAAACACAGGAGAGTAGAAGAGTGCTGTTTTCTCAAAAGCAGAGTGTGTTTCTTGCAAGGCGAGCTAGCGTTTGTTTCCCAGTCCTAAACGGAGTTGAATCCCATGCAGTTTCTGGTCCTACGAGCAAGAGTTGTTTTCTGCTAAGAAGAGTCACTATTGCGCTCCCATTGCCATACACAGTGCAAATAGCACTGGCGTCTGTTCCCAGCAAGTACAGTGTATTGGACTGAAGAGAAGCTACTGTTCTTGTCAGTTTCCTAAGCAGAGTTGAACTAGATATGCCCCGTGTGTGTAGGAAGCACAGTTCTTTTGTTCTGAGAGAGCTCAATGTTCTGCCCCTATAGGAAACACAGGAGAGTAGAAGAGTGCTGTTTTCTCAAAAGCAGAGTGTGTTTCTTGCAAGGCAAGCTAGCGTTTGTTTCCCAGTCCTAAACGGAGTTGAATCCCATGCAGTTTCTGGTCCTACGAGCAAGAGTTGTTTTCTGCTAAGAAGAGTCACTATTGCG
This sequence comes from Peromyscus eremicus, assembly GCF_949786415.1. NCBI lineage: Eukaryota > Metazoa > Chordata > Mammalia > Rodentia > Cricetidae > Peromyscus > Peromyscus eremicus. The sequence goes on from NW_026735990.1 coordinate 52,419, forward strand.
CTCCCATTGCCATACACAGTGCAAATAGCACTGGCGTCTGTTCCCAGCAAGTACAGTGTATTGGACTGAAGAGAAGCTACTGTTCTTGTCAGTTTCCTAAGCAGAGTTGAACTAGATATGCCCCGTGTGTGTAGGAAGCACAGTTCTTTTGTTCTGGGAAAGCTCACTGTTCTGGCCCTATAGGAAACACAGGAGAGTAGAAGAGTGCTGTTTTCTCAAAAGCAGAGTGTGTTTCTTGCAAGGCGAGCTAGCGTTTGTTTCCCAGTCCTAAACGGAGTTGAATCCCATGCAGTTTCTGGTCCTACGAGCAAGAGTTGTTTTCTGCTAAGAAGAGTCACTATTGCGCTCCCATTGCCATACACAGTGCAAATAGCACTGGCGTCTGTTCCCAGCAAGTACAGTGTATTGGACTGAAGAGAAGCTACTGTTCTTGTCAGTTTCCTAAGCAGAGTTGAACTAGATATGCCCCGTGTGTGTAGGAAGCACAGTTCTTTTGTTCTGAGAAAGCTCACTGTTCTGGCCCTATAGGAAACACAGGAGAGTAGAAGAGTGCTGTTTTCTCAAAAGCAGAGTGTGTTTCTTGCAAGGCGAGCTAGCGTTTGTTTCCCAGTCCTAAACGGAGTTGAATCCCATGCAGTTTCTGGTCCTATGAGCAAGAGTTGTTTTCTGCTAAGAAGAGTCACTATTGCGCTCCCATTGCCATACACAGTGCAAATAGCACTGGCGTCTGTTCCCAGCAAGTACAGTGTATTGGACTGAAGAGAAGCTACTGTTCTTGTCAGTTTCCTAAGCAGAGTTGAACTAGATATGCCCCGTGTGTGTAGGAAGCACAGTTCTTTTGTTCTGAGCAAGCTCACTGTTCTGGCCCTATAGGAAACACAGGAGAGTAGAAGAGTGCTGTTTTCTCAAAAGCAGAGTGTGTTTCTTGCAAGGCGAGCTAGCGTTTGTTTCCCAGTCCTAAACGGAGTTGAATCCCATGCAGTTTCTGGTCCTACGAGCAAGAGTTGTTTTCTGCTAAGAAGAGTCACTATTGCGCTCCCATTGCCATACACAGTGCAAATAGCACTGGCGTCTGTTCCCAGCAAGTACAGTGTATTGGACTGAAGAGAAGCTACTGTTCTTGTCAGTTTCCTAAGCAGAGTTGAACTAGATATGCCCCGTGTGTGTAGGAAGAACAGTTCTTTTGTTCTGAGCAAGCTCAATGTTCTGGCCCTATAGGAAACACAGGAGAGTAGAAGAGTGCTGTTTTCTCAAAAGCAGAGTGTGTTTCTTGCAAGGCGAGCTAGCGTTTGTTTCCCAGTCCTAAACGGAGTTGAATCCCATGCAGTTTCTGGTCCTACGAGCAAGAGTTGTTTTCTGCTAAGAAGAGTCACTATTGCGCTCCCATTGCCATACACAGTGCAAATAGCACTGGCGTCTGTTCCCAGCAAGTACAGTGTATTGGACTGAAGAGAAGCTACTGTTCTTGTCAGTTTCCTAAGCAGAGTTGAACTAGATATGCCCCGTGTGTGTAGGAAGCACAGTTCTTTTGTTCTGAGCAAGCTCAATGTTCTGCCCCTATAGGAAACACAGGAGAGTAGAAGAGTGCTGTTTTCTCAAAAGCAGAGTGTGTTTCTTGCAAGGCGAGCTAGCGTTTGTTTCCCAGTCCTAAACGGAGTTGAATCCCATGCAGTTTCTGGTCCTATGAGCAAGAGTTGTTTTCTGCTAAGAAGAGTCACTATTGCGCTCCCATTGCCATACACAGTGCAAAGAGCACTGGCGTCTGTTCCCAGCAAGTACAGTGTATTGGACTGAAGAGAAGCTACTGTTCTTGTCAGTTTCCTAAGCAGAGTTGAACTAGATATGCCCCGTGTGTGTAGGAAGCACAGTTCTTTTGTTCTGAGCAAGCTCACTGTTCTGGCCCTATAGGAAACACAGGAGAGTAGAAGAGTGCTGTTTTCTCAAAAGCAGAGTGTGTTTCTTGCAAGGCGAGCTAGCGTTTGTTTCCCAGTCCTAAACGGAGTTGAATCCCATGCAGTTTCTGGTCCTACGAGCAAGAGTTGTTTTCTGCTAAGAAGAGTCACTATTGCGCTCCCATTGCCATACACAGTGCAAATAGCACTCGCGTCTGTTCCCAGCAAGTACAGTGTATTGGACTGAAGAGAAGCTACTGTTCTTGTCAGTTTCCTAAGCAGAGTTGAACTAGATATGCCCCGTGTGTGTAGGAAGCACAGTTCTTTTGTTCTGAGCAAGCTCACTGTTCTGGCCCTATAGGAAACACAGGAGAGTAGAAGAGTGCTGTTTTCTCAAAAGCAGAGTGTGTTTCTTGCAAGGCGAGCTAGCGTTTGTTTCCCAGTCCTAAACGGAGTTGAATCCCATGCAGTTTCTGGTCCTACGAGCAAGAGTTGTTTTCTGCTAAGAAGAGTCACTATTGCGCTCCCATTGCCATACACAGTGCAAATAGCACTGGCGTCTGTTCCCAGCAAGTACAGTGTATTGGACTGAAGAGAAGCTACTGTTCTTGTCAGTTTCCTAAGCAGAGTTGAACTAGATATGCCCCGTGTGTGTAGGAAGCACAGTTCTTTTTTTCTGTGCAAGCTTAATGTTCTGGCCTTATAGGAAACAAAGGAGAGTAGAAGAGTGCTATTTTCTCAAAAGCAGAGTGTGTTTCTTGCAAGGCGAGCTAGCGTTTGTTTCCCAGTCCTAAACGGAGTTGAATCCCATGCAGTTTCTGGTCCTACCAGCAAGAGTTGTTTTCTGCTAAGAAGAGTCACTATTGCGCTCCCATTGCCATACACAGTGCAAATAGCACTCGTGTCTGTTCCCAGCAAGTATAGTGTATTGGACTGAAGAGAAGCCACTGTTCTTGTCTGTTTCCTAAGCAGAGTTGAACTAGATATGCCCCGTGTGTGTAGGAAGCACAGTTCTTTTGTTCTGAGCAAGCTCACTGTTCTGGCCCTATAGGAAACACAGGAGAGTAGAAGAGTGCTCTTTTCTCAAAAGCAGAGTGTGTTTCTTGCAAGGTGAGCTAGCGTTTGTTTCCCAGTCCTAAACGGAGTTGAATCCCATGCAGTTTCTGGTCCTACGAGCAAGAGTTGTTTTCTGCTAAGAAGAGTCACTATTGCGCTCCCATTGCCATACACAGTGCAAATAGCACTCGCGTCTGTTCCCAGCAAGTACAGTGTATTGGACTGAAGAGAAGCTACTGTTCTTGTCAGTTTCCTAAGCAGAGTTGAACTAGATATGCCCCGTGTGTGTAGGAAGCACAGTTCTTTTGTTCTGAGCAAGCTCACTGTTCTGGCCCTATAGGAAACACAGGAGAGTAGAAGAGTGCTGTTTTCTCAAAAGCAGAGTGTGTTTCTTGCAAGGCGAGCTAGCGTTTGTTTCCCAGTCCTAAACGGAGTTGAATCCCATGCAGTTTCTGGTCCTACGAGCAAGAGTTGTTTTCTGGTAAGAAGAGTCACTATTGTGCTCCCATTGCCATACACAGTGCAAATAGCACTCGCGTCTGTTCCCAGCAAGTACAGTGTATTGGACTGAAGAGAAGCTACTGTTCTTGTCAGTTTCCTAAGTAGAGTTGAACTAGATATGCCCCGTGTGTGTAGGAAGCACAGTTCTTTTGTTCTGAGCTATCTCAATGTTCTGGCCCTATAGGAAACACAGGAGAGTAGAAGAGTGCTGTTTTCTCAAAAGCAGAGTGTGTTTCTTGCAAGGCGAGCTAGCATTTGTTTCCCAGTCCTAAACGGAGTTGAATCCCATGCAGTTTCTGGTCCTACGAGCAAGAGTTGTTTTCTGCTAAGAAGAGTCACTATTGCGCTCCCATTGCCATACACAGTGCAAATAGCACTCGCGTCTGTTCCCAGCAAGTACAGTGTATTGGACTGAAGAGAAGCTACTGTTCTTGTCAGTTTCCTAAGCAGAGTTGAACTAGATATGCCCCGTGTGTGTAGGAAGCACAGTTCTTTTGTTCTGAGCAAGCTCACTGTTCTGGCCCTATAGGAAACACAGGAGAGTAGAAGAGTGCTGTTTTCTCAAAAGCAGAGTGTGTTTCTTGCAAGGCGAGCTAGCGTTTGTTTCCCAGTCCTAAACGGAGTTGAATCCCATGCAGTTTCTGGTCCTACGAGCAAGAGTTGTTTTCTGGTAAGAAGAGTCACTATTGTGCTCCCATTGCCATACACAGTGCAAATAGCACTCGCGTCTGTTCCCAGCAAGTACAGTGTATTGGACTGAAGAGAAGCTACTGTTCTTGTCAGTTTCCTAAGTAGAGTTGAACTAGATATGCCCCGTGTGTGTAGGAAGCACAGTTCTTTTGTTCTGAGCTATCTCAATGTTCTGGCCCTATAGGAAACACAGGAGAGTAGAAGAGTGCTGTTTTCTCAAAAGCAGAGTGTGTTTCTTGCAAGGCGAGCTAGCATTTGTTTCCCAGTCCTAAACGGAGTTGAATCCCATGCAGTTTCTGGTCCTACGAGCAAGAGTTGTTTTCTGCTAAGAAGAGTCACTATTGCGCTCCCATTGCCATACACAGTGCAAATAGCACTCGCGTCTGTTCCCAGCAAGTACAGTGTATTGGACTGAAGAGAAGCTACTGTTCTTGTCAGTTTCCTAAGCAGAGTTGAACTAGATATGCCCCGTGTGTGTAGGAAGCACAGTTCTTTTGTTCTGAGCAAGCTCACTGTTCTGGCCCTATAGGAAACACAGGAGAGTAGAAGAGTGCTGTTTTCTCAAAAGCAGAGTGTGTTTCTTGCAAGGCGAGCTAGCGTTTGTTTCCCAGTCCTAAACGGAGTTGAATCCCATGCAGTTTCTGGTCCTACGAGCAAGAGTTGTTTTCTGCTAAGAAGAGTCACTATTGCGCTCCCATTGCCATACACAGTGCAAATAGCACTCGCGTCTGTTCCCAGCAAGTACAGTGTATTGGACTGAAGAGAAGCTACTGTTCTTGTCAGTTTCCTAAGCAGAGTTGAACTAGATATGCCCCGTGTGTGTAGGAAGCACAGTTCTTTTGTTCTGAGCAAGCTCACTGTTCTGGCCCTATAGGAAACACAGGAGAGTAGAAGAGTGCTGTTTTCTCAAAAGCAGAGTGTGTTTCTTGCAAGGCGAGCTAGCGTTTGTTTCCCAGTCCTAAACGGAGTTGAATCCCATGCAGTTTCTGGTCCTACGATCAAGAGTTGTTTTCTGCTAAGAAGAGTCACTATTGCGCTCCCATTGCCATACACAGTACAAATAGCACTCGCGTCTGTTCCCAGGAAGTACAGTGTATTGGACTGAAGAGAAGCTACTGTTCTTGTCAGTTTCCTAAGCAGAGTTGAACTAGATATGCCCCGTGTGTGTAGGAAGCACAGTTCTTTTGTTCTGAGCAAGCTCAATGTTCTGGCCCTATAGGAAACACAGGAGAGTAGAAGAGTGCTGTTTTCTCAAAAGCAGAGTGTGTTTCTTGCAAGGCGAGCTAGCGTTTGTTTCCCAGTCCTAAACGGAGTTGAATCCCATGCAGTTTCTGGTCCTACGAGCAAGAGTTGTTTTCTGCTAAGAAGAGTCACTATTGCGCTCCCATTGCCATACACAGTGCAAATAACACTCGCGTCTGTTCCCAGCAAGTACAGTGTATTGGACTGAAGAGAAGCTACTGTTCTTGTCAGTTTCCTAAGCAGAGTTGAACTAGATATGCCCCGTTTGTGTAGGAAGCACAGTTCTTTTGTTCTGAGCAAGCTCACTGTTCTGGCCCTAGAGGAAACACAGGAGAGTAGAAGAGTGCTGTTTTCTCAAAAGCAGAGTGTGTTTCTTGCAAGGCGAGCTAGCGTTTGTTTCCCAGTCCTAAACGGAGTTGAATCCCATGCAGTTTCTGGTCCTACGAGCAAGAGTTGTTTTCTGCTAAGAAGAGTCACTATTGTGCTCCCATTGCCATACACAGTGCAAATAGCACTGGCGTCTGTTCCCAGCAAGTACAGTGTATTGGACTGAAGAGAAGCTACTGTTCTTGTCAGTTTCCTAAGCAGAGTTGAACTAGATATGCCCCGTGTGTGTAGGAAGCACAGTTCTTTTGTTCTAGCAAGCTCACTGTTCTGGCCCTATAGGAAACACAGGAGAGTAGAAGAGTGCTGTTTTCTCAAAAGCAGAGTGTGTTTCTTGCAAGGCGAGCTAGCGTTTGTTTCCCAGTCCTAAACGGAGTTGAATCCCATGCAGTTTCTGGTCCTACGAGCAAGAGTTGTTTTCTGCTAAGAAGAGTCACTATTGCGCTCCCATTGCCATACACAGTGCAAATAGCACTCGCGTCTGTACCCAGCAAGTACAGTGTATTGGACTGAAGAGAAGCTACTGTTCTTGTCAGTTTCCTAAGCAGAGTTGAACTAGATATGCCCCGTGTGTGTAGGAAGCACAGTTCTTTTGTTCTGAGCAAGCTCAATGTTCTGGCCCTACAGGAAACACAGGAGAGTAGAAGAGTGCTGTTTTCTCAAAAGCAGAGTGTGTTTCTTGCAAGGCGAACTAGCGTTTTTTTTCCAGTCCTAAACGGAGTTGAATCCCATGCAGTTTCTGGTCCTACGAGCAAGAGTTGTTTTCTGCTAAGAAGAGTCACTATTGCGCTCCCATTGCCATACACAGTGCAAATAGCACTCGCGTCTGTTCCCAGCAAGTACAGTGTATTGGACTGAAGAGAAGCTACTGTTCTTGTCAGTTTCCTAAGCAGAGTTGAACTAGATATGCCCCGTGTGTGTAGGAAGCACAGTTCTTTTGTTCTGAGCAAGCTCACTGTTCTGGCCCTATAGGAAACACAGGAGAGTAGAAGAGTGCTGTTTTCTCAAAAGCAGAGTGTGTTTCTTGCAAGGCGAGCTAGCGTTTGTTTCCCAGTCCTAAACGGAGTTGAATCCCATGCAGTTTCTGGTCCTACGAGCAAGAGTTGTTTTCTGCTAAGAAGAGTCACTATTGCGCTCCCATTGCCATACACAGTGCAAATAGCACTCGCGTCTGTTCCCAGCAAGTACAGTGTATTGGACTGAAGAGAAGCTACTGTTCTTGTCAGTTTCCTAAGCAGAGTTGAACTAGATATGCCCCGTGTGTGTAGGAAGCACAGTTCTTTTGTTCTGAGCAAGCTCACTGTTCTGGCCCTATAGGAAACACAGGAGAGTAGAAGAGTGCTGTTTTCTCAAAAGCAGAGTGTGTTTCTTGCAAGGCGAGCTAGCGTTTGTTTCCCAGTCCTAAACGGAGTTGAATCCCATGCAGTTTCTGGTCCTACGAGCAAGAGTTGTTTTCTGCTAAGAAGAGTCACTATTGCGCTCCCATTGCCATACACAGTGCAAATAGCACTCGCGTCTGTTCCCAGCAAGTACAGTGTATTGGACTGAAGAGAAGCTACTGTTCTTGTCAGTTTCCTAAGCAGAGTTGAACTAGATATGCCCCGTGTGTGTAGGAAGCACAGTTCTTTTGTTCTGAGCAAGCTTAATGTTCTGGCCCTATAGGAAACAAAGGAGAGTAGAAGAGTGCTGTTTTCTCAAAAGCAGAGTGTGTTTCTTGCAAGGCGAGCTAGCGTTTGTTTCCCAGTCCTAAACGGAGTTGAATCCCATGCAGTTTCTGGTCCTACGAGCAAGAGTTGTTTTCTGCTAAGAAGAGTCACTATTGTGCTCCCTTTGCCATACACAGTGCAAATAGCACTCGCGTCTGTTCCCAGCAAGTACAGTGTATTGGACTGAAGAGAAGCTACTGTTCTTGTCAGTTTCCTAAGCAGAGTTGAACTAGATATGCCCCGTGTGTGTAGGAAGCACAGTTCTTTTGTTCTGAGCAAGCTCACTGTTCTGGCCCTATAGGAAACACAGGAGAGTAGAAGAGTGCTGTTTTCTCAAAAGCAGAGTGTGTTTCTTGCAAGGCGAGCTAGCGTTTGTTTCCCAGTCCTAAACGGAGTTGAATCCCATGCAGTTTCTGGTCCTACGAGCAAGAGTTGTTTTCTGCTAAGAAGAGTCACTATTGCGCTCCCATTGCCATACACAGTGCAAATAGCACTCGCGTCTGTACCCAGCAATTACAGTGTATTGGACTGAAGAGAAGCTACTGTTCTTGTCAGTTTCCTAAGCAGAGTTGAACTAGATATGCCCCGTGTGTGTAGGAAGCACAGTTCTTTTGTTCTGAGCAAGCTCAATGTTCTGGCCCTACAGGAAACACAGGAGAGTAGAAGAGTGCTGTTTTCTCAAAAGCAGAGTGTGTTTCTTGCAAGGCGAGCTAGCGTTTTTTTTCCAGTCCTAAACGGAGTTGAATCCCATGCAGTTTCTGGTCCTACGAGCAAGAGTTGTTTTCTGCTAAGAAGAGTCACTATTGTGCTCCCATTGCCATACACAGTGCAAATAGCACTCGCGTCTGTTCCCAGCAAGTACAGTGTATTGGACTGAAGAGAAGCTACTGTTCTTGTCAGTTTCCTAAGCAGAGTTGAACTAGATATGCCCCGTGTGTGTAGGAAGCACAGTTCTTTTGTTCTGAGCAAGCTCACTGTTCTGGCCCTATAGGAAACACAGGAGAGTAGAAGAGTGCTGTTTTCTCAAAAGCTGAGTGTGTTTCTTGCAAGGCGAGCTAGCGTTTGTTTCCCAGTCCTAAACGGAGTTGAATCCCATGCAGTTTCTGGTCCTACGAGCAAGAGTTGTTTTCTGCTAAGAAGAGTCACTATTGCGCTCCCATTGCCATACACAGTGCAAATAGCACTCGCGTCTGTTCCCAGCAAGTACAGTGTATTGGACTGAAGAGAAGCTACTGTTCTTGTCAGTTTCCTAAGCAGAGTTGAACTAGATATGCCCCGTGTGTGTAGGAAGCACAGTTCTTTTGTTCTGAGCAAGCTCACTGTTCTGGCCCTATAGGAAACACAGGAGAGTAGAAGAGTGCTGTTTTCTCAAAAGCAGAGTGTGTTTCTTGCAAGGCGAGCTAGCGTTTGTTTCCCAGTCCTAAACGGAGTTGAATCCCATGCAGTTTCTGGTCCTACGAGCAAGAGTTGTTTTCTGCTAAGAAGAGTCACTATTGCGCTCCCATTGCCATACACAGTGCAAATAGCACTCGCGTCTGTTCCCAGCAAGTACAGTGTATTGGACTGAAGAGAAGCTACTGTTCTTGTCAGTTTCCTAAGCAGAGTTGAACTAGATATGCCCCGTGTGTGTAGGAAGCACAGTTCTTTTGTTCTGAGCAAGCTCACTGTTCTGGCCCTATAGGAAACAAAGGAGAGTAGAAGAGTGCTGTTTTCTCAAAAGCAGAGTGTGTTTCTTGCAAGGCGAGCTAGCGTTTGTTTCCCAGTCCTAAACGGAGTTGAATCCCATGCAGTTTCTGGTCCTACGAGCAAGAGTTGTTTTCTGCTAAGAAGAGTCACTATTGTGCTCCCTTTGCCATACACAGTGCAAATAGCACTGGCGTCTGTTCCCAGCAAGTACAGTGTATTGGACTGAAGAGAAGCTACTGTTCTTGTCAGTTTCCTAAGCAGAGTTGAACTAGATATGCCCCGTGTGTGTAGGAAGCACAGTTCTTTTGTTCTGAGCAAGCTCACTGTTCTGGCCCTATAGGAAACACAGGAGAGTAGAAGAGTGCTGTTTTCTCAAAAGCAGAGTGTGTTTCTTGCAAGGCGAGCTAGCGTTTGTTTCCCAGTCCTAAACGGAGTTGAATCCCATGCAGTTTCTGGTCCTACGAGCAAGAGTTGTTTTCTGCTAAGAAGAGTCACTATTGCGCTCCCATTGCCATACACAGTGCAAATAGCACTCGCGTCTGTTCCCAGCAAGTACAGTGTATTGGACTGAAGAGAAGCTACTGTTCTTGTCAGTTTCCTAAGCAGAGTTGAACTAGATATGCCCCGTGTGTGTAGGAAGCACAGTTCTTTTGTTCTGAGCAAGCTTAATGTTCTGGCCCTATAGGAAACAAAGGAGAGTAGAAGAGTGCTGTTTTCTCAAAAGCAGAGTGTGTTTCTTGCAAGGCGAGCTAGCGTTTGTTTCCCAGTCCTAAACGGAGTTGAATCCCATGCAGTTTCTGGTCATACGAGCAAGAGTTGTTTTCTGCTAAGAAGAGTCACTATTGTGCTCCCTTTGCCATACACAGTGCAAATAGCACTCGCGTCTGTTCCCAGCAAGTACAGTGTATTGGACTGAAGAGAAGCTACTGTTCTTGTCAGTTTCCTAAGCAGAGTTGAACTAGATATGCCCCGTGTGTGTAGGAAGCACAGTTCTTTTGTTCTGAGCAAGCTCACTGTTCTGGCCCTATAGGAAACACAGGAGAGTAGAAGAGTGCTGTTTTCTCAAAAGCAGAGTGTGTTTCTTGCAAGGCGAGCTAGCGTTTGTTTCCCAGTCCTAAACGGAGTTGAATCCCATGCAGTTTCTGGTCCTACGAGCAAGAGTTGTTTTCTGCTAAGAAGAGTCACTATTGCGCTCCCATTGCCATACACAGTGCAAATAGCACTGGCGTCTGTTCCCAGCAAGTACAGTGTATTGGACTGAAGAGAAGCTACTGTTCTTGTCAGTTTCCTAAGCAGAGTTGAACTAGATATGCCCCGTGTGTGTAGGAAGCACAGTTCTTTTGTTCTGAGCAAGCTCAATGTTCTGCCCCTATAGGAAACACAGGAGAGTAGAAGAGTGCTGTTTTCTCAAAAGCAGAGTGTGTTTCTTGCAAGGCGAGCTAGCGTTTGTTTCCCAGTCCTAAACGGAGTTGAATCCCATGCAGTTTCTGGTCCTACGAGCAAGAGTTGTTTTCTGCTAAGAAGAGTCACTATTGCGCTCCCATTGCCATACACAGTGCAAATAGCACTGGCGTCTGTTCCCAGCAAGTACAGTGTATTGGACTGAAGAGAAGCTACTGTTCTTGTCAGTTTCCTAAGCAGAGTTGAACTAGATATGCCCCGTGTGTGTAGGAAGCACAGTTCTTTTGTTCTGAGAAAGCTCACTGTTCTGGCCCTATAGGAAACACAGGAGAGTAGAAGAGTGCTGTTTTCTCAAAAGCAGAGTGTGTTTCTTGCAAGGCGAGCTAGCGTTTGTTTCCCAGTCCTAAACGGAGTTGAATCCCATGCAGTTTCTGGTCCTACGAGCAAGAGTTGTTTTCTGCTAAGAAGAGTCACTATTGCGCTCCCATTGCCATACACAGTGCAAATAGCACTGGCGTCTGTTCCCAGCAAGTACAGTGTATTGGACTGAAGAGAAGCTACTGTTCTTGTCAGTTTCCTAAGCAGAGTTGAACTAGATATGCCCCGTGTGTGTAGGAAGCACAGTTCTTTTGTTCTGAGCAAGCTCACTGTTCTGGCCCTATAGGAAACACAGGAGAGTAGAAGAGTGCTGTTTTCTCAAAAGCAGAGTGTGTTTCTTGCAAGGCGAGCTAGCGTTTGTTTCCCAGTCCTAAACGGAGTTGAATCCCATGCAGTTTCTGGTCCTACGAGCAAGAGTTGTTTTCTGCTAAGAAGAGTCACTATTGCGCTCCCATTGCCATACACAGTGCAAATAGCACTCGCGTCTGTTCCCAGCAAGTACAGTGTATTGGACTGAAGAGAAGCTACTGTTCTTGTCAGTTTCCTAAGCAGAGTTGAACTAGATATGCCCCGTGTGTGTAGGAAGCACAGTTCTTTTGTTCTGAGCAAGCTTAATGTTCTGGCCCTATAGGAAACAAAGGAGAGTAGAAGAGTGCTGTTTTCTCAAAAGCAGAGTGTGTTTCTTGCAAGGCGAGCTAGCGTTTGTTTCCCAGTCCTAAACGGAGTTGAATCCCATGCAGTTTCTGGTACTACGAGCAAGAGTTGTTTTCTGCTAAGAAGAGTCACTATTGTGCTCCCTTTGCAATACACAGTGCAAATAGCACTCGCGTCTGTTCCCAGCAAGTACAGTGTATTGGACTGAAGAGAAGCTACTGTTCTTGTCAGTTTCCTAAGCAGAGTTGAACTAGATATGCCCCGTGTGTGTAGGAAGCACAGTTCTTTTGTTCTGAGCAAGCTCACTGTTCTGGCCCTATAGGAAACACAGGAGAGTAGAAGAGTGCTGTTTTCTCAAAAGCAGAGTGTGTTTCTTGCAAGGCGAGCTAGCGTTTGTTTCCCAGTCCTAAACGGAGTTGAATCCCATGCAGTTTCTGGTCCTACGAGCAAGAGTTGTTTTCTGCTAAGAAGAGTCACTATTGCGCTCCCATTGCCATACACAGTGCAAAGAGCACTCGCGTCTGTTCCCAGCAAGTACAGTGTATTGGACTGAAGAGAAGCTACTGTTCTTGTCAGTTTCCTAAGCAGAGTTGAACTAGATATGCCCCGTGTGTGTAGGAAGCACAGTTCTTTTGTTCTGAGCAAGCTTAATGTTCTGGCCATATAGGAAACAAAGGAGAGTAGAAGAGTGCTGTTTTCTCAAAAGCAGAGTGTGTTTCTTGCAAGGCGAGCTAGCGTTTGTTTCCCAGTCCTAAACGGAGTTGAATCCCATGCAGTTTCTGGTCCTACGAGCAAGAGTTGTTTTCTGCTAAGAAGAGTCACTATTGCGCTCCCATTGCCATACACAGTGCAAATAGCACTCGCGTCTGTTCCCAGCAAGTACAGTGTATTGGACTGAAGAGAAGCTACTGTTCTTGTCAGTTTCCTAAGCAGAGTTGAACTAGATATGCCCCGTGTGTGTAGGAAGCACAGTTCTTTTGTTCTGAGCAAGCTCACTGTTCTGGCCCTATAGGAAACACAGGAGAGTAGAAGAGTGCTGTTTTCTCAAAAGCAGAGTGTGTTTCTTGCAAGGCGAGCTAGCGTTTGTTTCCCAGTCCTAAACGGAGTTGAATCCCATGCAGTTTCTGGTCCTACGAGCAAGAGTTGTTTTCTGCTAAGAAGAGTCACTATTGCGCTCCCATTGCCATACACAGTGCAAATAGCACTCGCGTCTGTTCCCAGCAAGTACAGTGTATTGGACTGAAGAGAAGCTACTGTTCTTGTCAGTTTCCTAAGCAGAGTTGAACTAGATATGCCCCGTGTGTGTAGGAAGCACAGTTCTTTTGTTCTGAGCAAGCTCACTGTTCTGGCCCTATAGGAAACACAGGAGAGTAGAAGAGTGCTGTTTTCTCAAAAGCAGAGTGTGTTTCTTGCAAGGCGAGCTAGCGTTTGTTTCCCAGTCCTAAACGGAGTTGAATCCCATGCAGTTTCTGGTCCTACGAGCAAGAGTTGTTTTCTGCTAAGAAGAGTCACTATTGCGCTCCCATTGCCATACACAGTGCATTTAGCACTGGCGTCTGTTCCCAGCAAGTACAGTGTATTGGACTGAAGAGAAGCTACTGTTCTTGTCAGTTTCCTAAGCAGAGTTGAACTAGATATGCCCAGTGTGTGTAGGAAGCACAGTTCTTTTGTTCTGAGCAAGCTCACTGTTCTGGCCCTATAGGAAACACAGGAGAGTAGAAGAGTGCTGTTTTCTCAAAAGCAGAGTGTGTTTCTTGCAAGGCGAGCTAGCGTTTGTTTCCCAGTCCTAAACGGAGTTGAATCCCATGCAGTTTCTGGTCCTACGACCAAGAGTTGTTTTCTGCTAAGAAGAGTCACTATTGCGCTCCCATTGCCATACACAGTGCAAATAGCACTCGTGTCTGTTCCCAGCAAGTACAGTGTATTGGACTGAAGAGAAGCTACTGTTCTTGTCAGTTTCCTAAGCAGAGTTGAACTAGATATGCCCCGTGTGTGTAGGAAGAACAGTTCTTTTGTTCTGAGCAAGCTCAATGTTCTGGCCCTATAGGAAACACAGGAGAGTAGAAGAGTGCTGTTTTCTCAAAAGCAGAGTGTGTTTCTTGCAAGGCGAGCTAGCGTTTGTTTCCCAGTCCTAAACGGAGTTGAATCCCATGCAGTTTCTGGTCCTACGAGCAAGAGTTGTTTTCTGCTAAGAAGAGTCACTATTGCGCTCCCATTGCCATACACAGTGCAAATAGCACTGGCGTCTGTTCCCAGCAAGTACAGTGTATTGGACTGAAGAGAAGCTACTGTTCTTGTCAGTTTCCTAAGCAGAGTTGAACTAGATATGCCCCGTGTGTGTAGGAAGCACAGTTCTTTTGTTCTGAGCAAGCTCAATGTTCTGCCCCTATAGGAAACACAGGAGAGTAGAAGAGTGCTGTTTTCTCAAAAGCAGAGTGTGTTTCTTGCAAGGCGAGCTAGCGTTTGTTTCCCAGTCCTAAACGGAGTTGAATCCCATGCAGTTTCTGGTCCTACGAGCAAGAGTTGTTTTCTGCTAAGAAGAGTCACTATTGCGCTCCCATTGCCATACACAGTGCAAAGAGCACTGGCGTCTGTTCCCAGCAAGTACAGTGTATTGGACTGAAGAGAAGCTACTGTTCTTGTCAGTTTCCTAAGCAGAGTTGAACTAGATATGCCCCGTGTGTGTAGGAAGCACAGTTCTTTTGTTCTGAGCAAGCTCACTGTTCTGGCCCTATAGGAAACACAGGAGAGTAGAAGAGTGCTGTTTTCTCAAAAGCAGAGTGTGTTTCTTGCAAGGCGAGCTAGCGTTTGTTTCCCAGTCCTAAACGGAGTTGAATCCCATGCAGTTTCTGGTCCTACGAGCAAGAGTTGTTTTCTGCTAAGAAGAGTCACTATTGCGCTCCCATTGCCATACACAGTGCAAATAGCACTCGCGTCTGTTCCCAGCAAGTACAGTGTATTGGACTGAAGAGAAGCTACTGTTCTTGTCAGTTTCCTAAGCAGAGTTGAACTAGATATGCCCCGTGTGTGTAGGAAGCACAGTTCTTTTGTTCTGAGCAAGCTTAATGTTCTGGCCCTATAGGAAACAAAGGAGAGTAGAAGAGTGCTGTTTTCTCAAAAGCAGAGTGTGTTTCTTGCAAGGCGAGCTAGCGTTTGTTTCCCAGTCCTAAACGGAGTTGAATCCCATGCAGTTTCTGGTCATACGAGCAAGAGTTGTTTTCTGCTAAGAAGAGTCACTATTGTGCTCCCTTTGCCATACACAGTGCAAATAGCACTCGCGTCTGTTCCCAGCAAGTACAGTGTATTGGACTGAAGAGAAGCTACTGTTCTTGTCAGTTTCCTAAGCAGAGTTGAACTAGATATGCCCCGTGTGTGTAGGAAGCACAGTTCTTTTGTTCTGAGCAAGCTCACTGTTCTGGCCCTATAGGAAACACAGGAGAGTAGAAGAGTGCTGTTTTCTCAAAAGCAGAGTGTGTTTCTTGCAAGGCGAGCTAGCGTTTGTTTCCCAGTCCTAAACGGAGTTGAATCCCATGCAGTTTCTGGTCCTACGAGCAAGAGTTGTTTTCTGCTAAGAAGAGTCACTATTGCGCTCCCATTGCCATACACAGTGCAAATAGCACTGGCGTCTGTTCCCAGCAAGTACAGTGTATTGGACTGAAGAGAAGCTACTGTTCTTGTCAGTTTCCTAAGCAGAGTTGAACTAGATATGCCCCGTGTGTGTAGGAAGCACAGTTCTTTTGTTCTGAGCAAGCTCAATGTTCTGCCCCTATAGGAAACACAGGAGAGTAGAAGAGTGCTGTTTTCTCAAAAGCAGAGTGTGTTTCTTGCAAGGCGAGCTAGCGTTTGTTTCCCAGTCCTAAACGGAGTTGAATCCCATGCAGTTTCTGGTCCTACGAGCAAGAGTTGTTTTCTGCTAAGAAGAGTCACTATTGCGCTCCCATTGCCATACACAGTGCAAATAGCACTGGCGTCTGTTCCCAGCAAGTACAGTGTATTGGACTGAAGAGAAGCTACTGTTCTTGTCAGTTTCCTAAGCAGAGTTGAACTAGATATGCCCCGTGTGTGTAGGAAGCACAGTTCTTTTGTTCTGAGAAAGCTCACTGTTCTGGCCCTATAGGAAACACAGGAGAGTAGAAGAGTGCTGTTTTCTCAAAAGCAGAGTGTGTTTCTTGCAAGGCGAGCTAGCGTTTGTTTCCCAGTCCTAAACGGAGTTGAATCCCATGCAGTTTCTGGTCCTACGAGCAAGAGTTGTTTTCTGCTAAGAAGAGTCACTATTGCGCTCCCATTGCCATACACAGTGCAAATAGCACTCGCGTCTGTTCCCAGCAAGTACAGTGTATTGGACTGAAGAGAAGCTACTGTTCTTGTCAGTTTCCTAAGCAGAGTTGAACTAGATATGCCCCGTGTGTGTAGGAAGCACAGTTCTTTTGTTCTGAGAAAGCTCACTGTTCTGGCCCTATAGGAAACACAGGAGAGTAGAAGAGTGCTGTTTTCTCAAAAGCAGAGTGTGTTTCTTGCAAGGCGAGCTAGCGTTTGTTTCCCAGTCCTAAACGGAGTTGAATCCCATGCAGTTTCTGGTCCTATGAGCAAGAGTTGTTTTCTGCTAAGAAGAGTCACTATTGCGCTCCCATTGCCATACACAGTGCAAATAGCACTGGCGTCTGTTCCCAGCAAGTACAGTGTATTGGACTGAAGAGAAGCTACTGTTCTTGTCAGTTTCCTAAGCAGAGTTGAACTAGATATGCCCCGTGTGTGTAGGAAGCACAGTTCTTTTGTTCTGAGCAAGCTCACTGTTCTGGCCCTATAGGAAACACAGGAGAGTAGAAGAGTGCTGTTTTCTCAAAAGCAGAGTGTGTTTCTTGCAAGGCGAGCTAGCGTTTGTTTCCCAGTCCTAAACGGAGTTGAATCCCATGCAGTTTCTGGTCCTACGAGCAAGAGTTGTTTTCTGCTAAGAAGAGTCACTATTGCGCTCCCATTGCCATACACAGTGCAAATAGCACTGGCGTCTGTTCCCAGCAAGTACAGTGTATTGGACTGAAGAGAAGCTACTGTTCTTGTCAGTTTCCTAAGCAGAGTTGAACTAGATATGCCCCGTGTGTGTAGGAAGAACAGTTCTTTTGTTCTGAGCAAGCTCAATGTTCTGGCCCTATAGGAAACACAGGAGAGTAGAAGAGTGCTGTTTTCTCAAAAGCAGAGTGTGTTTCTTGCAAGGCGAGCTAGCGTTTGTTTCCCAGTCCTAAACGGAGTTGAATCCCATGCAGTTTCTGGTCCTACGAGCAAGAGTTGTTTTCTGCTAAGAAGAGTCACTATTGCGCTCCCATTGCCATACACAGTGCAAATAGCACTGGCGTCTGTTCCCAGCAAGTACAGTGTATTGGACTGAAGAGAAGCTACTGTTCTTGTCAGTTTCCTAAGCAGAGTTGAACTAGATATGCCCCGTGTGTGTAGGAAGCACAGTTCTTTTGTTCTGAGCAAGCTCAATGTTCTGGCCCTATAGGAAACACAGGAGAGTAGAAGAGTGCTGTTTTCTCAAAAGCAGAGTGTGTTTCTTGCAAGGCGAGCTAGCGTTTGTTTCCCAGTCCTAAACGGAGTTGAATCCCATGCAGTTTCTGGTCCTACGAGCAAGAGTTGTTTTCTGCTAAGAAGAGTCACTATTGCGCTCCCATTGCCATACACAGTGCAAATAGCACTCGCGTCTGTTCCCAGCAAGTACAGTGTATTGGACTGAAGAGAAGCTACTGTTCTTGTCAGTTTCCTAAGCAGAGTTGAACTAGATATGCCCCGTGTGTATAGGAAGCACAGTTCTTTTGTTCTGAGCAAGCTTAATGTTCTGGCCTTATAGGAAACAAAGGAGAGTAGAAGAGTGCTATTTTATCAAAAGCAGAGTGTGTTTCTTGCAAGGCGAGCTAGCGTTTGTTTCCCAGTCCTAAACGGAGTTGAATCCCATGCAGTTTCTGGTCCTACCAGCAAGAGTTGTTTTCTGCTAAGAAGAGTCACTATTGCGCTCCCATTGCCATACACAGTGCAAATAGCACTCGCGTCTGTTCCCAGCAAGTATAGTGTATTGGACTGAAGAGAAGCCACTGTTCTTGTCTGTTTCCTAAGCAGAGTTGAACTAGATATGCCCCGTGTGTGTAGGAAGCACAGTTCTTTTGTTCTGAGCAAGCTCACTGTTCTGGCCCTATAGGAAACACAGGAGAGTAGAAGAGTGCTCTTTTCTCAAAAGCAGAGTGTGTTTCTTGCAAGGTGAGCTAGCGTTTGTTTCCCAGTCCTAAACGGAGTTGAATCCCATGCAGTTTCTGGTTCTACGAGCAAGAGTTGTTTTCTGCTAAGAAGAGTCACTATTGCGCTCCCATTGCCATACACAGTGCAAATAGCACTCGCGTCTGTTCCCAGCAAGTACAGTGTATTGGACTGAAGAGAAGCTACTGTTCTTGTCAGTTTCCTAAGCAGAGTTGAACTAGATATGCCCCGTGTGTGTAGGAAGCACAGTTCTTTTGTTCTGAGCAAGCTCACTGTTCTGGCCCTATAGGAAACACAGGAGAGTAGAAGAGTGCTGTTTTCTCAAAAGCAGAGTGTGTTTCTTGCAAGGCGAGCTAGCGTTTGTTTCCCAGTCCTAAACGGAGTTGAATCCCATGCAGTTTCTGGTCCTACGAGCAAGAGTTGTTTTCTGCTAAGAAGAGTCACTATTGCGCTCCCATTGCCATACACAGTGCAAATAGCACTCGCGTCTGTTCCCAGCAAGTACAGTGTATTGGACTGAAGAGAAGCTACTGTTCTTGTCAGTTTCCTAAGCAGAGTTGAACTAGATATGCCCCGTGTGTGTAGGAAGCACAGTTCTTTTGTTCTGAGCAAGCTCACTGTTCTGGCCCTATAGGAAACACAGGAGAGTAGAAGAGTGCTGTTTTCTCAAAAGCAGAGTGTGTTTCTTGCAAGACGAGCTAGCGTTTGTTTCCCAGTCCTAAACGGAGTTGAATCCCATGCAGTTTCTGGTCCTACGAGCAAGAGTTGTTTTCTGCTAAGAAGAGTCACTATTGCGCTCCCATTGCCATACACAGTGCAAATAGCACTCGCGTCTGTTCCCAGCAAGTACAGTGTATTGGACTGAAGAGAAGCTACTGTTCTTGTCAGTTTCCTAAGCAGAGTTGAACTAGATATGCCCCGTGTGTGTAGGAAGCACAGTTCTTTTGTTCTGAGCAAGCTCACTGTTCTGGCCCTATAGGAAACACAGGAGAGTAGAAGAGTGCTGTTTTCTCAAAAGCAGAGTGTGTTTCTTGCAAGGCGAGCTAGCGTTTGTTTCCCAGTCCTAAACGGAGTTGAATCCCATGCAGTTTCTGGTCCTACGAGCAAGAGTTGTTTTCTGCTAAGAAGAGTCACTATTGCGCTCCCATTGCCATACACAGTGCAAATAGCACTCGCGTCTGTTCCCAGCAAGTACAGTGTATTGGACTGAAGAGAAGCTACTGTTCTTGTCAGTTTCCTAAGCAGAGTTGAACTAGATATGCCCCGTGTGTGTAGGAAGCACAGTTCTTTTGTTCTGAGCAAGCTCACTGTTCTGGCCCTATAGGAAACACAGGAGAGTAGAAGAGTGCTGTTTTCTCAAAAGCAGAGTGTGTTTCTTGCAAGGCGAGCTAGCGTTTGTTTCCCAGTCCTAAACGGAGTTGAATCCCATGCAGTTTCTGGTCCTACGAGCAAGAGTTGTTTTCTGGTAAGAAGAGTCACTATTGTGCTCCCATTGCCATACACAGTGCAAATAGCACTCGCGTCTGTTCCCAGCAAGTACAGTGTATTGGACTGAAGAGAAGCTACTTTTCTTGTCAGTTTCCTAAGTAGAGTTGAACTAGATATGCCCCGTGTGTGTAGGAAGCACAGTTCTTTTGTTCTGAGCTATCTCAATGTTCTGGCCCTATAGGAAACACAGGAGAGTAGAAGAGTGCTGTTTTCTCAAAAGCAGAGTGTGTTTCTTGCAAGGCGAGCTAGCATTTGTTTCCCAGTCCTAAACGGAGTTGAATCCCATGCAGTTTCTGGTCCTACGAGCAAGAGTTGTTTTCTGCTAAGAAGAGTCACTATTGCGCTCCCATTGCCATACACAGTGCAAATAGCACTCGCGTCTGTTCCCAGCAAGTACAGTGTATTGGACTGAAGAGAAGCTACTGTTCTTGTCAGTTTCCTAAGCAGAGTTGAACTAGATATGCCCCGTGTGTGTAGGAAGCACAGTTCTTTTGTTCTGAGCAAGCTCACTGTTCTGGCCCTATAGGAAACACAGGAGAGTAGAAGAGTGCTGTTTTCTCAAAAGCAGAGTGTGTTTCTTGCAAGGCGAGCTAGCGTTTGTTTCCCAGTCCTAAACGGAGTTGAATCCCATGCAGTTTCTGGTCCTACGAGCAAGAGTTGTTTTCTGCTAAGAAGAGTCACTATTGCGCTCCCATTGCCATACACAGTGCAAATAGCACTCGCGTCTGTTCCCAGCAAGTACAGTGTATTGGACTGAAGAGAAGCTACTGTTCTTGTCAGTTTCCTAAGCAGAGTTGTACTAGATATGCCCAGTGTGTGTAGGAAGCACAGTTCTTTTGTTCTGAGCAAGCTCACTGTTCTGGCCCTATAGGAAACACAGGAGAGTAGAAGAGTGCTGTTTTCTCAAAAGCAGAGTGTGTTTCTTGCAAGGCGAGCTAGCGTTTGTTTCCCAGTCCTAAATGGAGTTGAATCCCATGCAGTTTCTGGTCCTACGAGCAAGAGTTGTTTTCTGCTAAGAAGAGTCACTATTGCGCTCCCATTGCCATACACAGTGCAAATAGCACTCGCGTCTGTTCCCAGCAAGTACAGTGTATTGGACTGAAGAGAAGCTACTGTTCTTGTCAGTTTCCTAAGCAGAGTTGAACTAGATATGCCCCGTGTGTGTAGGAAGCACAGTTCTTTTGTTCTGAGCAAGCTCACTGTTCTGGCCCTATAGGAAACACAGGAGAGTAGAAGAGTGCTGTTTTCTCAAAAGCAGAGTGTGTTTCTTGCAAGGCGAGCTAGCGTTTGTTTCCCAGTCCTAAACGGAGTTGAATCCCATGCAGTTTCTGGTCCTACGAGCAAGAGTTGTTTTCTGCTAAGAAGAGTCACTATTGCGCTCCCATTGCCATACACAGTGCAAATAGCACTGGCGTCTGTTCCCAGCAAGTACAGTGTATTGGACTGAAGAGAAGCTACTGTTCTTGTCAGTTTCCTAAGCAGAGTTGAACTAGATATGCCCCGTGTGTGTAGGAAGCACAGTTCTTTTGTTCTGAGCAAGCTCACTGTTCTGGCCCTATAGGAAACACAGGAGAGTAGAAGAGTGCTGTTTTCTCAAAAGCAGAGTGTGTTTCTTGCAAGGCGAGCTAGCGTTTGTTTCCCAGTCCTAAACGGAGTTGAATCCCATGCAGTTTCTGGTCCTACGAGCAAGAGTTGTTTTCTGCTAAGAAGAGTCACTATTGCGCTCCCATTGCCATACACAGTGCAAATAGCACTGGCGTCTGTTCCCAGCAAGTACAGTGTATTGGACTGAAGAGAAGCTACTGTTCTTGTCAGTTTCCTAAGCAGAGTTGAACTAGATATGCCCCGTGTGTGTAGGAAGAACAGTTCTTTTGTTCTGAGCAAGCTCAATGTTCTGGCCCTATAGGAAACACAGGAGAGTAGAAGAGTGCTGTTTTCTCAAAAGCAGAGTGTGTTTCTTGCAAGGCGAGCTAGCGTTTGTTTCCCAGTCCTAAACGGAGTTGAATCCCATGCAGTTTCTGGTCCTACGAGCAAGAGTTGTTTTCTGCTAAGAAGAGTCACTATTGCGCTCCCATTGCCATACACAGTGCAAATAGCACTGGCGTCTGTTCCCAGCAAGTACAGTGTATTGGACTGAAGAGAAGCTACTGTTCTTGTCAGTTTCCTAAGCAGAGTTGAACTAGATATGCCCCGTGTGTGTAGGAAGCACAGTTCTTTTGTTCTGAGCAAGCTCAATGTTCTGGCCCTATAGGAAACACAGGAGAGTAGAAGAGTGCTGTTTTCTCAAAAGCAGAGTGTGTTTCTTGCAAGGCGAGCTAGCGTTTGTTTCCCAGTCCTAAACGGAGTTGAATCCCATGCAGTTTCTGGTCCTACGAGCAAGAGTTGTTTTCTGCTAAGAAGAGTCACTATTGCGCTCCCATTGCCATACACAGTGCAAATAGCACTCGCGTCTGTTCCCAGCAAGTACAGTGTATTGGACTGAAGAGAAGCTACTGTTCTTGTCAGTTTCCTAAGCAGAGTTGAACTAGATATGCCCCGTGTGTATAGGAAGCACAGTTCTTTTGTTCTGAGCAAGCTTAATGTTCTGGCCTTATAGGAAACAAAGGAGAGTAGAAGAGTGCTATTTTATCAAAAGCAGAGTGTGTTTCTTGCAAGGCGAGCTAGCGTTTGTTTCCCAGTCCTAAACGGAGTTGAATCCCATGCAGTTTCTGGTCCTACCAGCAAGAGTTGTTTTCTGCTAAGAAGAGTCACTATTGCGCTCCCATTGCCATACACAGTGCAAATAGCACTCGCGTCTGTTCCCAGCAAGTATAGTGTATTGGACTGAAGAGAAGCCACTGTTCTTGTCTGTTTCCTAAGCAGAGTTGAACTAGATATGCCCCGTGTGTGTAGGAAGCACAGTTCTTTTGTTCTGAGCAAGCTCACTGTTCTGGCCCTATAGGAAACACAGGAGAGTAGAAGAGTGCTCTTTTCTCAAAAGCAGAGTGTGTTTCTTGCAAGGTGAGCTAGCGTTTGTTTCCCAGTCCTAAACGGAGTTGAATCCCATGCAGTTTCTGGTTCTACGAGCAAGAGTTGTTTTCTGCTAAGAAGAGTCACTATTGCGCTCCCATTGCCATACACAGTGCAAATAGCACTCGCGTCTGTTCCCAGCAAGTACAGTGTATTGGACTGAAGAGAAGCTACTGTTCTTGTCAGTTTCCTAAGCAGAGTTGAACTAGATATGCCCCGTGTGTGTAGGAAGCACAGTTCTTTTGTTCTGAGCAAGCTCACTGTTCTGGCCCTATAGGAAACACAGGAGAGTAGAAGAGTGCTGTTTTCTCAAAAGCAGAGTGTGTTTCTTGCAAGGCGAGCTAGCGTTTGTTTCCCAGTCCTAAACGGAGTTGAATCCCATGCAGTTTCTGGTCCTACGAGCAAGAGTTGTTTTCTGCTAAGAAGAGTCACTATTGCGCTCCCATTGCCATACACAGTGCAAATAGCACTGGCGTCTGTTCCCAGCAAGTACAGTGTATTGGACTGAAGAGAAGCTACTGTTCTTGTCAGTTTCCTAAGCAGAGTTGAACTAGATATGCCCCGTGTGTGTAGGAAGCACAGTTCTTTTGTTCTGAGCAAGCTCACTGTTCTGGCCCTATAGGAAACACAGGAGAGTAGAAGAGTGCTGTTTTCTCAAAAGCAGAGTGTGTTTCTTGCAAGACGAGCTAGCGTTTGTTTCCCAGTCCTAAACGGAGTTGAATCCCATGCAGTTTCTGGTCCTACGAGCAAGAGTTGTTTTCTGCTAAGAAGAGTCACTATTGCGCTCCCATTGCCATACACAGTGCAAATAGCACTCGCGTCTGTTCCCAGCAAGTACAGTGTATTGGACTGAAGAGAAGCTACTGTTCTTGTCAGTTTCCTAAGCAGAGTTGAACTAGATATGCCCCGTGTGTGTAGGAAGCACAGTTCTTTTGTTCTGAGCAAGCTCACTGTTCTGGCCCTATAGGAAACACAGGAGAGTAGAAGAGTGCTGTTTTCTCAAAAGCAGAGTGTGTTTCTTGCAAGGCGAGCTAGCGTTTGTTTCCCAGTCCTAAACGGAGTTGAATCCCATGCAGTTTCTGGTCCTACGAGCAAGAGTTGTTTTCTGCTAAGAAGAGTCACTATTGCGCTCCCATTGCCATACACAGTGCAAATAGCACTCGCGTCTGTTCCCAGCAAGTACAGTGTATTGGACTGAAGAGAAGCTACTGTTCTTGTCAGTTTCCTAAGCAGAGTTGAACTAGATATGCCCCGTGTGTGTAGGAAGCACAGTTCTTTTGTTCTGAGCAAGCTCACTGTTCTGGCCCTATAGGAAACACAGGAGAGTAGAAGAGTGCTGTTTTCTCAAAAGCAGAGTGTGTTTCTTGCAAGGCGAGCTAGCGTTTGTTTCCCAGTCCTAAACGGAGTTGAATCCCATGCAGTTTCTGGTCCTACGAGCAAGAGTTGTTTTCTGGTAAGAAGAGTCACTATTGTGCTCCCATTGCCATACACAGTGCAAATAGCACTCGCGTCTGTTCCCAGCAAGTACAGTGTATTGGACTGAAGAGAAGCTACTTTTCTTGTCAGTTTCCTAAGTAGAGTTGAACTAGATATGCCCCGTGTGTGTAGGAAGCACAGTTCTTTTGTTCTGAGCTATCTCAATGTTCTGGCCCTATAGGAAACACAGGAGAGTAGAAGAGTGCTGTTTTCTCAAAAGCAGAGTGTGTTTCTTGCAAGGCGAGCTAGCATTTGTTTCCCAGTCCTAAACGGAGTTGAATCCCATGCAGTTTCTGGTCCTACGAGCAAGAGTTGTTTTCTGCTAAGAAGAGTCACTATTGCGCTCCCATTGCCATACACAGTGCAAATAGCACTCGCGTCTGTTCCCAGCAAGTACAGTGTATTGGACTGAAGAGAAGCTACTGTTCTTGTCAGTTTCCTAAGCAGAGTTGAACTAGATATGCCCCGTGTGTGTAGGAAGCACAGTTCTTTTGTTCTGAGCAAGCTCACTGTTCTGGCCCTATAGGAAACACAGGAGAGTAGAAGAGTGCTGTTTTCTCAAAAGCAGAGTGTGTTTCTTGCAAGGCGAGCTAGCGTTTGTTTCCCAGTCCTAAACGGAGTTGAATCCCATGCAGTTTCTGGTCCTACGAGCAAGAGTTGTTTTCTGCTAAGAAGAGTCACTATTGCGCTCCCATTGCCATACACAGTGCAAATAGCACTCGCGTCTGTTCCCAGCAAGTACAGTGTATTGGACTGAAGAGAAGCTACTGTTCTTGTCAGTTTCCTAAGCAGAGTTGTACTAGATATGCCCAGTGTGTGTAGGAAGCACAGTTCTTTTGTTCTGAGCAAGCTCACTGTTCTGGCCCTATAGGAAACACAGGAGAGTAGAAGAGTGCTGTTTTCTCAAAAGCAGAGTGTGTTTCTTGCAAGGCGAGCTAGCGTTTGTTTCCCAGTCCTAAATGGAGTTGAATCCCATGCAGTTTCTGGTCCTACGAGCAAGAGTTGTTTTCTGCTAAGAAGAGTCACTATTGCGCTCCCATTGCCATACACAGTGCAAATAGCACTCGCGTCTGTTCCCAGCAAGTACAGTGTATTGGACTGAAGAGAAGCTACTGTTCTTGTCAGTTTCCTAAGCAGAGTTGAACTAGATATGCCCCGTGTGTGTAGGAAGCACAGTTCTTTTGTTCTGAGCAAGCTCACTGTTCTGGCCCTATAGGAAACACAGGAGAGTAGAAGAGTGCTGTTTTCTCAAAAGCAGAGTGTGTTTCTTGCAAGGCGAGCTAGCGTTTGTTTCCCAGTCCTAAACGGAGTTGAATCCCATGCAGTTTCTGGTCCTACGAGCAAGAGTTGTTTTCTGCTAAGAAGAGTCACTATTGCGCTCCCATTGCCATACACAGTGCAAATAGCACTGGCGTCTGTTCCCAGCAAGTACAGTGTATTGGACTGAAGAGAAGCTACTGTTCTTGTCAGTTTCCTAAGCAGAGTTGAACTAGATATGCCCCGTGTGTGTAGGAAGCACAGTTCTTTTGTTCTGAGCAAGCTCACTGTTCTGGCCCTATAGGAAACACAGGAGAGTAGAAGAGTGCTGTTTTCTCAAAAGCAGAGTGTGTTTCTTGCAAGGCGAGCTAGCGTTTGTTTCCCAGTCCTAAACGGAGTTGAATCCCATGCAGTTTCTGGTCCTACGAGCAAGAGTTGTTTTCTGCTAAGAAGAGTCACTATTGCGCTCCCATTGCCATACACAGTGCAAATAGCACTGGCGTCTGTTCCCAGCAAGTACAGTGTATTGGACTGAAGAGAAGCTACTGTTCTTGTCAGTTTCCTAAGCAGAGTTGAACTAGATATGCCCCGTGTGTGTAGGAAGAACAGTTCTTTTGTTCTGAGCAAGCTCAATGTTCTGGCCCTATAGGAAACACAGGAGAGTAGAAGAGTGCTGTTTTCTCAAAAGCAGAGTGTGTTTCTTGCAAGGCGAGCTAGCGTTTGTTTCCCAGTCCTAAACGGAGTTGAATCCCATGCAGTTTCTGGTCCTACGAGCAAGAGTTGTTTTCTGCTAAGAAGAGTCACTATTGCGCTCCCATTGCCATACACAGTGCAAATAGCACTGGCGTCTGTTCCCAGCAAGTACAGTGTATTGGACTGAAGAGAAGCTACTGTTCTTGTCAGTTTCCTAAGCAGAGTTGAACTAGATATGCCCCGTGTGTGTAGGAAGCACAGTTCTTTTGTTCTGAGCAAGCTCAATGTTCTGGCCCTATAGGAAACACAGGAGAGTAGAAGAGTGCTGTTTTCTCAAAAGCAGAGTGTGTTTCTTGCAAGGCGAGCTAGCGTTTGTTTCCCAGTCCTAAACGGAGTTGAATCCCATGCAGTTTCTGGTCCTACGAGCAAGAGTTGTTTTCTGCTAAGAAGAGTCACTATTGCGCTCCCATTGCCATACACAGTGCAAATAGCACTCGCGTCTGTTCCCAGCAAGTACAGTGTATTGGACTGAAGAGAAGCTACTGTTCTTGTCAGTTTCCTAAGCAGAGTTGAACTAGATATGCCCCGTGTGTATAGGAAGCACAGTTCTTTTGTTCTGAGCAAGCTTAATGTTCTGGCCTTATAGGAAACAAAGGAGAGTAGAAGAGTGCTATTTTATCAAAAGCAGAGTGTGTTTCTTGCAAGGCGAGCTAGCGTTTGTTTCCCAGTCCTAAACGGAGTTGAATCCCATGCAGTTTCTGGTCCTACAAGCAAGAGTTGTTTTCTGCTAAGAAGAGTCACTATTGCGCTCCCATTGCCATACACAGTGCAAATAGCACTCGCGTCTGTTCCCAGCAAGTACAGTGTATTGGACTGAAGAGAAGCTACTGTTCTTGTCAGTTTCCTAAGCAGAGTTGAACTAGATATGCCCCGTGTGTGTAGGAAGCACAGTTCTTTTGTTCTGAGCAAGCTCAATGTTCTGGCCCTATAGGAAACACAGGAGAGTAGAAGAGTGCTGTTTTCTCAAAAGCAGAGTGTGTTTCTTGCAAGGCGAGCTAGCGTTTGTTTCCCAGTCCTAAACGGAGTTGAATCCCATGCAGTTTCTGGTCCTACGAGCAAGAGTTGTTTTCTGCTAAGAAGAGTCACTATTGCGCTCCCATTGCCATACACAGTGCAAATAGCACTCGCGTCTGTTCCCAGCAAGTACAGTGTATTGGACTGAAGAGAAGCTACTGTTCTTGTCAGTTTCCTAAGCAGAGTTGAACTAGATATGCCCCGTGTGTGTAGGAAGAACAGTTCTTTTGTTCTGAGCAAGCTCAATGTTCTGGCCCTATAGGAAACACAGGAGAGTAGAAGAGTGCTGTTTTCTCAAAAGCAGAGTGTGTTTCTTGCAAGGCGAGCTAGCGTTTGTTTCCCAGTCCTAAACGGAGTTGAATCCCATGCAGTTTCTGGTCCTACGAGCAAGAGTTGTTTTCTGCTAAGAAGAGTCACTATTGCGCTCCCATTGCCATACACAGTGCAAATAGCACTGGCGTCTGTTCCCAGCAAGTACAGTGTATTGGACTGAAGAGAAGCTACTGTTCTTGTCAGTTTCCTAAGCAGAGTTGAACTAGATATGCCCCGTGTGTGTAGGAAGCACAGTTCTTTTGTTCTGAGCAAGCTCAATGTTCTGGCCCTATAGGAAACACAGGAGAGTAGAAGAGTGCTGTTTTCTCAAAAGCAGAGTGTGTTTCTTGCAAGGCGAGCTAGCGTTTGTTTCCCAGTCCTAAACGGAGTTGAATCCCATGCAGTTTCTGGTCCTACGAGCAAGAGTTGTTTTCTGCTAAGAAGAGTCACTATTGCGCTCCCATTGCCATACACAGTGCAAATAGCACTCGCGTCTGTTCCCAGCAAGTACAGTGTATTGGACTGAAGAGAAGCTACTGTTCTTGTCAGTTTCCTAAGCAGAGTTGAACTAGATATGCCCCGTGTGTATAGGAAGCACAGTTCTTTTGTTCTGAGCAAGCTTAATGTTCTGGCCTTATAGGAAACAAAGGAGAGTAGAAGAGTGCTATTTTATCAAAAGCAGAGTGTGTTTCTTGCAAGGCGAGCTAGCGTTTGTTTCCCAGTCCTAAACGGAGTTGAATCCCATGCAGTTTCTGGTCCTACAAGCAAGAGTTGTTTTCTGCTAAGAAGAGTCACTATTGCGCTCCCATTGCCATACACAGTGCAAATAGCACTCGCGTCTGTTCCCAGCAAGTACAGTGTATTGGACTGAAGAGAAGCTACTGTTCTTGTCAGTTTCCTAAGCAGAGTTGAACTAGATATGCCCCGTGTGTGTAGGAAGCACAGTTCTTTTGTTCTGAGCAAGCTCAATGTTCTGGCCCTATAGGAAACACAGGAGAGTAGAAGAGTGCTGTTTTCTCAAAAGCAGAGTGTGTTTCTTGCAAGGCGAGCTAGCGTTTGTTTCCCAGTCCTAAACGGAGTTGAATCCCATGCAGTTTCTGGTCCTACGAGCAAGAGTTGTTTTCTGCTAAGAAGAGTCACTATTGCGCTCCCATTGCCATACACAGTGCAAATAGCACTCGCGTCTGTTCCCAGCAAGTACAGTGTATTGGACTGAAGAGAAGCTACTGTTCTTGTCAGTTTCCTAAGCAGAGTTGAACTAGATATGCCCCGTGTGTGTAGGAAGCACAGTTCTTTTGTTCTGAGCAAGCTTAATGTTCTGGCCCTATAGGAAACAAAGGAGAGTAGAAGAGTGCTGTTTTCTCAAAAGCAGAGTGTGTTTCTTGCAAGGCGAGCTAGCGTTTGTTTCCCAGTCCTAAACGGAGTTGAATCCCATGCAGTTTCTGGTCCTACGAGCAAGAGTTGTTTTCTGCTAAGAAGAGTCACTATTGCGCTCCCATTGCCATACACAGTGCAAATAGCACTCGCGTCTGTTCCCAGCAAGTACAGTGTATTGGACTGAAGAGAAGCTACTGTTCTTGTCTGTTTCCTAAGCAGAGTTGAACTAGATATGCCCCGAGTGTGTAGGAAGCACAGTTCTTTTGTTCTGAGCAAGCTCACTGTTCTGGCCCTATAGGAAACACAGGAGAGTAGAAGAGTGCTGTTTTCTCAAAAGCAGAGTGTGTTTCTTGCAAGGCGAGCTAGCGTTTGTTTCCCAGTCCTAAACGGAGTTGAATCCCATGCAGTTTCTGGTCCTACGAGCAAGAGTTGTTTTCTGCCTAGAAGAGTCACTATTGCGCTCCCATTGCCATACACAGTGCAAATAGCACTGGCGTCTGTTCCCAGCAAGTACAGTGTATTGGACTGAAGAGAAGCTACTGTTCTTGTCAGTTTCCTAAGCAGAGTTGAACTAGATATGCCCCGTGTGTGTAGGAAGCACAGTTCTTTTGTTCTGAGCAAGCTCACTGTTCTGGCCCTATAGGAAACACAGGAGAGTAGAAGAGTGCTGTTTTCTCAAAAGCAGAGTGTGTTTCTTGCAAGGCGAGCTAGCGTTTGTTTCCCAGTCCTAAACGGAGTTGAATCCCATGCAGTTTCTGGTTCTACGAGCAAGAGTTTTTTTCTGCTAAGAAGAGTCACTATTGCACTCCCATTGCCATACACAGTGCAAATAGCACTTGCGTCTGTTCCCAGCAAGTACAGTGTATTGGACTGAAGAGAAGCTACTGTTCTTGTCAATTTCCTAAGCAGAGTTGAACTAGATATGCCCCGTGTGTGTAGGAAGCACAGTTCTTTTGTTCTGAGCAAGCTCACTGTTCTGGCCCTATAGGAAACAAAGGAGAGTAGAAGAGTGCTGTTTTCTCAAAAGCAGAGTGTGTTTCTTGCAAGACGAGCTAGCGTTTGTTTCCCAGTCCTAAACGGAGTTGAATCCCATGCAGTTTCTGGTCCTACGAGCAAGAGTTGTTTTCTGCTAAGAAGAGTCACTATTGCGCTCCCATTGCCATACACAGTGCAAATAGCACTCGCGTCTGTTCCCAGCAAGTACAGTGTATTGGACTGAAGAGAAGCTACTGTTCTTGTCAGTTTCCTAAGCAGAGTTGAACTAGATATGCCCCGTGTGTGTAGGAAGCACAGTTCTTTTGTTCTGAGCAAGCTTAATGTTCTGGCCTTATAGGAAACAAAGGAGAGTAGAAGAGTGCTATTTTATCAAAAGCAGAGTGTGTTTCTTGCAAGGCGAGCTAGCGTTTGTTTCCCAGTCCTAAACGGAGTTGAATCCCATGCAGTTTCTGGTCCTACCAGCAAGAGTTGTTTTCTGCTAAGAAGAGTCACTATTGCGCTCCCATTGCCATACACAGTGCAAATAGCACTCGCGTCTGTTCCCAGCAAGTATAGTGTATTGGACTGAAGAGAAGCCACTGTTCTTGTCTGTTTCCTAAGCAGAGTTGAACTAGATATGCCCCGTGTGTGTAGGAAGCACAGTTCTTTTGTTCTGAGCAAGCTCACTGTTCTGGCCCTATAGGAAACACAGGAGAGTAGAAGAGTGCTCTTTTCTCAAAAGCAGAGTGTGTTTCTTGCAAGGTGAGCTAGCGTTTGTTTCCCAGTCCTAAACGGAGTTGAATCCCATGCAGTTTCTGGTTCTACGAGCAAGAGTTGTTTTCTGCTAAGAAGAGTCACTATTGCGCTCCCATTGCCATACACAGTGCAAATAGCACTGGCGTCTGTTCCCAGCAAGTACAGTGTATTGGACTGAAGAGAAGCTACTGTTCTTGTCAGTTTCCTAAGCAGAGTTGAACTAGATATGCCCCGTGTGTGTAGGAAGCACAGTTCTTTTGTTCTGAGCAAGCTCACTGTTCTGGCCCTATAGGAAACACAGGAGAGTAGAAGAGTGCTGTTTTCTCAAAAGCAGAGTGTGTTTCTTGCAAGGCGAGCTAGCGTTTGTTTCCCAGTCCTAAACGGAGTTGAATCCCATGCAGTTTCTGGTCCTACGAGCAAGAGTTGTTTTCTGCTAAGAAGAGTCACTATTGCGCTCCCATTGCCATACACAGTGCAAATAGCACTCGCGTCTGTTCCCAGCAAGTACAGTGTATTGGACTGAAGAGAAGCTACTGTTCTTGTCAGTTTCCTAAGCAGAGTTGAACTAGATATGCCCCGTGTGTGTAGGAAGCACAGTTCTTTTGTTCTGAGCAAGCTCACTGTTCTGGCCCTATAGGAAACACAGGAGAGTAGAAGAGTGCTGTTTTCTCAAAAGCAGAGTGTGTTTCTTGCAAGACGAGCTAGCGTTTGTTTCCCAGTCCTAAACGGAGTTGAATCCCATGCAGTTTCTGGTCCTACGAGCAAGAGTTGTTTTCTGCTAAGAAGAGTCACTATTGCGCTCCCATTGCCATACACAGTGCAAATAGCACTCGCGTCTGTTCCCAGCAAGTACAGTGTATTGGACTGAAGAGAAGCTACTGTTCTTGTCAGTTTCCTAAGCAGAGTTGAACTAGATATGCCCCGTGTGTGTAGGAAGCACAGTTCTTTTGTTCTGAGCAAGCTCACTGTTCTGGCCCTATAGGAAACACAGGAGAGTAGAAGAGTGCTGTTTTCTCAAAAGCAGAGTGTGTTTCTTGCAAGGCGAGCTAGCGTTTGTTTCCCAGTCCTAAACGGAGTTGAATCCCATGCAGTTTCTGGTCCTACGAGCAAGAGTTGTTTTCTGCTAAGAAGAGTCACTATTGCGCTCCCATTGCCATACACAGTGCAAATAGCACTCGCGTCTGTTCCCAGCAAGTACAGTGTATTGGACTGAAGAGAAGCTACTGTTCTTGTCAGTTTCCTAAGCAGAGTTGAACTAGATATGCCCCGTGTGTGTAGGAAGCACAGTTCTTTTGTTCTGAGCAAGCTCACTGTTCTGGCCCTATAGGAAACACAGGAGAGTAGAAGAGTGCTGTTTTCTCAAAAGCAGAGTGTGTTTCTTGCAAGGCGAGCTAGCGTTTGTTTCCCAGTCCTAAACGGAGTTGAATCCCATGCAGTTTCTGGTCCTATGAGCAAGAGTTGTTTTCTGGTAAGAAGAGTCACTATTGTGCTCCCATTGCCATACACAGTGCAAATAGCACTCGCGTCTGTTCCCAGCAAGTACAGTGTATTGGACTGAAGAGAAGCTACTTTTCTTGTCAGTTTCCTAAGTAGAGTTGAACTAGATATGCCCCGTGTGTGTAGGAAGCACAGTTCTTTTGTTCTGAGCTATCTCAATGTTCTGGCCCTATAGGAAACACAGGAGAGTAGAAGAGTGCTGTTTTCTCAAAAGCAGAGTGTGTTTCTTGCAAGGCGAGCTAGCATTTGTTTCCCAGTCCTAAACGGAGTTGAATCCCATGCAGTTTCTGGTCCTACGAGCAAGAGTTGTTTTCTGCTAAGAAGAGTCACTATTGCGCTCCCATTGCCATACACAGTGCAAATAGCACTCGCGTCTGTTCCCAGCAAGTACAGTGTATTGGACTGAAGAGAAGCTACTGTTCTTGTCAGTTTCCTAAGCAGAGTTGAACTAGATATGCCCCGTGTGTGTAGGAAGCACAGTTCTTTTGTTCTGAGCAAGCTCACTGTTCTGGCCCTATAGGAAACACAGGAGAGTAGAAGAGTGCTGTTTTCTCAAAAGCAGAGTGTGTTTCTTGCAAGGCGAGCTAGCGTTTGTTTCCCAGTCCTAAACGGAGTTGAATCCCATGCAGTTTCTGGTCCTACGAGCAAGAGTTGTTTTCTGCTAAGAAGAGTCACTATTGCGCTCCCATTGCCATACACAGTGCAAATAGCACTCGCGTCTGTTCCCAGCAAGTACAGTGTATTGGACTGAAGAGAAGCTACTGTTCTTGTCAGTTTCCTAAGCAGAGTTGTACTAGATATGCCCAGTGTGTGTAGGAAGCACAGTTCTTTTGTTCTGAGCAAGCTCACTGTTCTGGCCCTATAGGAAACACAGGAGAGTAGAAGAGTGCTGTTTTCTCAAAAGCAGAGTGTGTTTCTTGCAAGGCGAGCTAGCGTTTGTTTCCCAGTCCTAAATGGAGTTGAATCCCATGCAGTTTCTGGTCCTACGAGCAAGAGTTGTTTTCTGCTAAGAAGAGTCACTATTGCGCTCCCATTGCCATACACAGTGCAAATAGCACTCGCGTCTGTTCCCAGCAAGTACAGTGTATTGGACTGAAGAGAAGCTACTGTTCTTGTCAGTTTCCTAAGCAGAGTTGAACTAGATATGCCCCGTGTGTGTAGGAAGCACAGTTCTTTTGTTCTGAGCAAGCTCACTGTTCTGGCCCTATAGGAAACACAGGAGAGTAGAAGAGTGCTGTTTTCTCAAAAGCAGAGTGTGTTTCTTGCAAGGCGAGCTAGCGTTTGTTTCCCAGTCCTAAACGGAGTTGAATCCCATGCAGTTTCTGGTCCTACGAGCAAGAGTTGTTTTCTGCTAAGAAGAGTCACTATTGCGCTCCCATTGCCATACACAGTGCAAATAGCACTGGCGTCTGTTCCCAGCAAGTACAGTGTATTGGACTGAAGAGAAGCTACTGTTCTTGTCAGTTTCCTAAGCAGAGTTGAACTAGATATGCCCCGTGTGTGTAGGAAGCACAGTTCTTTTGTTCTGAGCAAGCTCACTGTTCTGCCCCTATAGGAAACACAGGAGAGTAGAAGAGTGCTGTTTTCTCAAAAGCAGAGTGTGTTTCTTGCAAGGCGAGCTAGCGTTTGTTTCCCAGTCCTAAACGGAGTTGAATCCCATGCAGTTTCTGGTCCTACGAGCAAGAGTTGTTTTCTGCTAAGAAGAGTCACTATTGTGCTCCCATTGCCATACACAGTGCAAAGAGCACTGGCGTCTGTTCCCAGCAAGTACAGTGTATTGGACTGAAGAGAAGCTACTGTTCTTGTCAGTTTCCTAAGCAGAGTTGAACTAGATATGCCCCGTGTGTGTAGGAAGCACAGTTCTTTTGTTCTGAGCAAGCTCACTGTTCTGGCCCTATAGGAAACACAGGAGAGTAGAAGAGTGCTGTTTTCTCAAAAGCAGAGTGTGTTTCTTGCAAGGCGAGCTAGCATTTGTTTCCCAGTCCTAAACGGAGTTGAATCCCATGCAGTTTCTGGTCCTACGAGCAAGAGTTGTTTTCTGCTAAGAAGAGTCACTATTGCGCTCCCATTGCCATACACAGTGCAAATAGCACTCGCGTCTGTTCCCAGCAAGTACAGTGTATTGGACTGAAGAGAAGCTACTGTTCTTGTCAGTTTCCTAAGCAGAGTTGAACTAGATATGCCCCGTGTGTGTAGGAAGCACAGTTCTTTTGTTCTGAGCAAGCTCACTGTTCTGGCCCTATAGGAAACACAGGAGAGTAGAAGAGTGCTGTTTTCTCAAAAGCAGAGTGTGTTTCTTGCAAGGCGAGCTAGCGTTTGTTTCCCAGTCCTAAACGGAGTTGAATCCCATGCAGTTTCTGGTCCTACGAGCAAGAGTTGTTTTCTGCTAAGAAGAGTCACTATTGCGCTCCCATTGCCATACACAGTGCAAATAGCACTCGCGTCTGTTCCCAGCAAGTACAGTGTATTGGACTGAAGAGAAGCTACTGTTCTTGTCAGTTTCCTAAGCAGAGTTGAACTAGATATGCCCCGTGTGTGTAGGAAGCACAGTTCTTTTGTTCTGAGCAAGCTTAATGTTCTGGCCTTATAGGAAACAAAGGAGAGTAGAAGAGTGCTATTTTCTCAAAAGCAGAGTGTGTTTCTTGCAAGGCGAGCTAGCGTTTGTTTCCCAGTCCTAAACGGAGTTGAATCCCATGCAGTTTCTGGTCCTACCAGCAAGAGTTGTTTTCTGCTAAGAAGAGTCACTATTGCGCTCCCATTGCCATACACAGTGCAAATAGCACTCGCGTCTGTTCCCACCAAGTATAGTGTATTGGACTGAAGAGAAGCCACTGTTCTTGTCTGTTTCCTAAGCAGAGTTGAACTAGATATGCCCCGTGTGTGTAGGAAGCACAGTTCTTTTGTTCTGAGCAAGCTCACTGTTCTGGCCCTATAGGAAACACAGGAGAGTAGAAGAGTGCTCTTTTCTCAAAAGCAGAGTGTGTTTCTTGCAAGGTGAGCTAGCGTTTGTTTCCCAGTCCTAAACGGAGTTGAATCCCATGCAGTTTCTGGTCCTACGAGCAAGAGTTGTTTTCTGCTAAGAAGAGTCACTATTGCGCTCCCATTGCCATACACAGTGCAAATAGCACTCGCGTCTGTTCCCAGCAAGTACAGTGTATTGGACTGAAGAGAAGCTACTGTTCTTGTCAGTTTCCTAAGCAGAGTTGAACTAGATATGCCCCGTGTGTGTAGGAAGCACAGTTCTTTTGTTCTGAGCAAGCTCACTGTTCTGGCCCTATAGGAAACACAGGAGAGTAGAAGAGTGCTGTTTTCTCAAAAGCAGAGTGTGTTTCTTGCAAGGCGAGCTAGCGTTTGTTTCCCAGTCCTAAACGGAGTTGAATCCCATGCAGTTTCTGGTCCTACGAGCAAGAGTTGTTTTCTGCTAAGAAGAGTCACTATTGCGCTCCCATTGCCATACACAGTGCAAATAGCACTCGCGTCTGTTCCCAGCAAGTACAGTGTATTGGACTGAAGAGAAGCTACTGTTCTTGTCAGTTTCCTAAGCAGAGTTGAACTAGATATGCCCCGTGTGTGTAGGAAGCACAGTTCTTTTGTTCTGAGCAAGCTCACTGTTCTGTCCCTATAGGAAACACAGGAGAGTAGAAGAGTGCTGTTTTCTCAAAAGCAGAGTGTGTTTCTTGCAAGACGAGCTAGCGTTTGTTTCCCAGTCCTAAACGGAGTTGAATCCCATGCAGTTTCTGGTCCTACGAGCAAGAGTTGTTTTCTGCTAAGAAGAGTCACTATTGCGCTCCCATTGCCATACACAGTGCAAATAGCACTCGCGTCTGTTCCCAGCAAGTACAGTGTATTGGACTGAAGAGAAGCTACTGTTCTTGTCAGTTTCCTAAGCAGAGTTGAACTAGATATGCCCCGTGTGTGTAGGAAGCACAGTTCTTTTGTTCTGAGCAAGCTCACTGTTCTGGCCCTATAGGAAACACAGGAGAGTAGAAGAGTGCTGTTTTCTCAAAAGCAGAGTGTGTTTCTTGCAAGGCGAGCTAGCGTTTGTTTCCCAGTCCTAAACGGAGTTGAATCCCATGCAGTTTCTGGTCCTACGAGCAAGAGTTGTTTTCTGCTAAGAAGAGTCACTATTGCGCTCCCATTGCCATACACAGTGCAAATAGCACTGGCGTCTGTTCCCAGCAAGTACAGTGTATTGGACTGAAGAGAAGCTACTGTTCTTGTCAGTTTCCTAAGCAGAGTTGAACTAGATATGCCCCGTGTGTGTAGGAAGCACAGTTCTTTTGTTCTGAGCAAGCTCACTGTTCTGGCCCTATAGGAAACACAGGAGAGTAGAAGAGTGCTGTTTTCTCAAAAGCAGAGTGTGTTTCTTGCAAGGCGAGCTAGCGTTTGTTTCCCAGTCCTAAACGGAGTTGAATCCCATGCAGTTTCTGGTCCTACGAGCAAGAGTTGTTTTCTGGTAAGAAGAGTCACTATTGTGCTCCCATTGCCATACACAGTGCAAATAGCACTCGCGTCTGTTCCCAGCAAGTACAGTGTATTGGACTGAAGAGAAGCTACTGTTCTTGTCAGTTTCCTAAGTAGAGTTGAACTAGATATGCCCCGTGTGTGTAGGAAGCACAGTTCTTTTGTTCTGAGCTATCTCAATGTTCTGGCCCTATAGGAAACACAGGAGAGTAGAAGAGTGCTGTTTTCTCAAAAGCAGAGTGTGTTTCTTGCAAGGCGAGCTAGCATTTGTTTCCCAGTCCTAAACGGAGTTGAATCCCATGCAGTTTCTGGTCCTACGAGCAAGAGTTGTTTTCTGCTAAGAAGAGTCACTATTGCGCTCCCATTGCCATACACAGTGCAAATAGCACTCGCGTCTGTTCCCAGCAAGTACAGTGTATTGGACTGAAGAGAAGCTACTGTTCTTGTCAGTTTCCTAAGCAGAGTTGAACTAGATATGCCCCGTGTGTGTAGGAAGCACAGTTC